>NC_092267.1:3487742-3702439 GCF_036320965.1 Panulirus ornatus | reverse complement strand
ATAACACTGTACACAAATCTTATATAAGCTGATCACGGAGTCGATAGCATGCTGGGTTAACATACAGTAACGCTCATGTCGAATGTATGTTTCTAGATATTCTAATAGCTCGATCCCCTCCAGCATTTGGCGCCATAATAGTCACATGAATAATCAAAGCAATTCATATGTTGAGCAAAGGCATATCCAGTTGTGAAGTTTCTAGTTCACGAAGTGCATATAAAGGGTCTTGTCATCACATGTGACTTGCCCTTTGTTCACTGAAAATAATGAAGGATTCATCAGGACAGCAGCCCTCCAGGTCCTCTGGATATGCCTGTTGCAACCTTGCAGCCATCTGACGTATTTCAGTGGCATCATTTCCTTCAACAATGCTCACGTCATTCAGTACACCGACACTGGTATTGACAGCTTAATACAAAGCCTTTTCCCGGTCCAGTTCTACAGTCGATGGTGTAAAAGACACTGATGTGAAATTGGCTTCTTGCTGATTGTGGCCGAGTTGTGCTTATATTTTCTTAATATACCTTATCTTCCTCTAACAACTCACCTTCCGGGTCGTAGCTGCAACAGTGAGAACGAATCTCTCTTATGCAAGCAATGTCATACACTTTGGTACAGGTCATAAGTGTACAATCCTTTGCCTGCAACAGCTTCCTGTCATCAGTGGCGTATTAAAGACTGTAGGACCCTGAGACCAGAATATTCTTGCTCACCTTCCACTCACCTTCCTTGGGTTCTTTGAAGGATATAATGAGACTATGTCTAATATACACAGTATTTATTTCTAAACGTAACTACACAAGCTTGGAACATTTCCAAATACCTGGTTGTTTAACAATCATGAAATCATAAAGGAATGATAATCAAAGGAAAATCGGCTCATCTCATTTTCAGAGCCGTCCAGGATATTAGGCCCTTGAATAATCTACAGAAAATCAAATTCTCTTACAGAGAAGAGTACATCCTAACTTATTAATTTACATGTTTATTTACCTAGAAATGAATGCTGATATTCATCTAGAGTATAATCACCACAGTTTATTACGACAATATTTCTCCCAACATTAGAAAGATGTGCTTTATATTAAACTAAAGTTAATTGAACAAGGTGGCCTTCACTTAGCGTGACAGTCGGAGTGGTCAAGGGGAGTCACTGTCTCTGTTATAGTTGATCCATTCATGCCTGTGTACTGACCAGCCCACCTTAACCAGTGTAGAGGATGACCCACTACTCTTAGTGTACTGACCAGCCCACCTTAACCAGTGTAGAGGATGACCCACTACTCTTAGTGTACTGACCAGCCCACCCTTACCTGTGCAGAGGATGACCCACTAATCTGTGTACTAACCACCCCACCCTCACCCGTGTAGAGGATGACCCACTACTCTGTGTACTGACCAGCCCACCTTAACCAATGTATAGGGAAACAAACCCATGCTAGTGTACTAACCAAGTTCCTCATCTCTGTGGCTTCGTCTGCCTACCCACCATTCATTACAGCTTCTTAATATTACAGTGGTACTCCAGTGCCTTTCTGTCTGCCATTATGATATCCTACACACCAACCTTAGTTAAATTTTCATGGTCATACTGATTCTATTAAAACCTTCTCACAAGCATATACATAGTTGACTTAAACATTGTAATATAGAACACTAGAATAATCAAGTCTAACTACTGTAAGCCTAATCCTATAAGATTAGACTGCGAAATGTGCTGTAGTTGATCCACATATATTTTCTCAAGATTATAATCTGCATTTGTTTATCATACTGACTGATGAAAATTGTAACTCGTGCTGAAATGTAACAATATCTCCCGGTGGTCCGTGGAGGAAGAATGTTTGACACGCCAAGCATGAAAACAGTGGTGTTTAAGCAGTAAGTAGTGCTTAGTATATGATGGTAATAGTGCCTTAGATATCAGAGAAGTGCCAATGTCTTAACGGGATAACCCTTGAGTTAACTGAGGTACTGAGAGGGGCCAATACACTACCACCTGAGCCCTCCCTCTCACTGGTGGCAGAGTCACATAATAAAGTGTGGTCAGAGTAGTATGCCTTCAATTTGCAGGGGTCATGGGAGGGGCCATTACTCTACTACCTAAGCCTTCCCTCTCGCTGGTGGCAGAGGCAAGAGCAATGGTGCCTGAGCAACTCCACCTATGGTGGACACCTGGCGATGAAAGAAACATGACCTATGCCGCTTTGTGTGAGGATCCTATCAGCACTGGTGCTGGTACAGTAGTGCCTGCCTCCTTACGGTAAGAGCAGTGATGCCTGAGCAACACTACCAGTGTCTGGCTCTTAGCAGCTCCAGCAGCGCCTGGCTCTTAGCGGCGAGAGCAGCGGTGCCTGAGCAGCTCCAGGAGGAACACGGCGACGCTGGCGGCCCAGGCGAGAATGAGGATGTAGAAGATACCCTGGAGGTGCTGGAGGGTGAGGAACATGTTAGTCCGCTGCCCCGACGACTCCTGTTGCTGCCGCTTCCAGTCCTTCTCCTTCAGTGACTCCATCTCCACCTATAAACACAGCACCTTTAAGCTCAAGAGGAATGAGTGGATTTTTCATTGGTTACTCCGTCTCTGTTAACTTCTCTGATTACGTAAACTGAAGGTTCAAGGAATCGTTAAGGCCTGAGTTCACCTTTGGTTACAATGATTTTCTTTATATAACATATAAAATATTGCCGAAATGAACGTGAATTTACACTAAACGTATTTATCAGAGGTCTTTGAAAGACTCAACCATAACTATGAGGACCACTTGTTTCAGAATGAAGTTTACCCTGGGTGCCTCACCCTGGGTGCCTCACCCTGGGTGAATCACCCTAGGTGCCTCACCCTGGGTGAATCACCCTAGGTGCCTCACCCTGGGTGCCTCACAAGCGCCAGACAATTGTTGGTTGAATATCTGGCTATCATGTTTCTTGACTCTTTCTCAACGATTTCCGAGTATATCTTCACCACCGACTCTGAACTAGTAGGTTAATCGGTAGACGCTTTCAGACGACAGTGAGTTATGTTTTGCTTTCATGAACTAGAGTATTCAGAGAGAGAGAGAGAGAGAGAGAGAGAGAGAGAGAGAGAGAGAGAGAGAGAGTCTTGCTGCCTTACTTTATTGTGACCTCTTAGACGAGTGATCACATAAGTTGTAGTGTGGACCAGGGTGTGGGTGCCTGTCAGCATGGCTGCCACGGCTTCCTCCTCCTGCAGGAACAGGTCCAGTTTATTGTACAGTCTCATGTAGACGTCGTCCTTTGACTGCCTCACAGTATGGATGGTAGGCTAGAACCGTCGTCAAGAATCGCCAGTCTCTGGTTACAAACAAAAGATGATGTAACATCCATCTGCATAGCCTACTAGAAATATCTTTAGAGCTAAAGAACTGAACTAACTATATGTATATCTTACTCTTATCTACCATATTTCGTTCTACAATGTTCAGATTAAACTTTCAAGCATTTTATCCGCTGAACTACTAAGGCACTATACAGTATATATCATTAGCATTTTAATCATTGTTATCACTATCATTATTATTACTATTGTTGTTGTTATTATTATTATTATTATTATTATTATTATTATTATCATTATTATCATTATTATTATTATTATCATTACCATTATCATTATCGTTATTATCATTATTGTTAATTTACGTTCAAATAAGAAATACACATTGTTTTTAACGTCAATAATGAAGTCTATCAATTTCGTATACATAGGTATAACTTCTGAGATTATTTCATGTATGATATTATCGGTATTTTAAAGGTTCCTTATGATCCATAATAAAAAGTGCCAGGTATCCGCGTAACAGCTTATCAGTACGGCAAACTTTCATATTGATATCTGTAGATTCTAATATACTTTTGATGTAAACCTTGGTAGGTCTGCCGGGGAAAATGACGACTTGCCTTTACTGCGTTGTCGTATTCCAGAAGTAACTTTTCAGTCTGGGATACCTCAATCTTCTCTACACCAATAAATGTTCACTCAATTTCTAACTTGTTCTATGGTGTATATGATAGTGACGTAAAAAGTTCGAGGGCAGTTGATAAGGTAATCCATGTTGCTAGGATCATGGAAGCCTTGGTGAGGTACACACTCCCAAAAAAGTATCTGGCCCCTGGCCTGAAGTTTCTGATAACCTACAACCGGCCAACCGAGATTAAAACTTGACTCCACTGCCACCCTGATGCAGTTTACAATTGCATCAGGATGGCAGAGAAATCAAGTTCTAATCTCGGTCGGTCAGTTGTTGATTTTCAGAAACTTCAGGCCAGGGGGCAGATACTTTTTTTGGAAGAGTGTATATAAGGGCTTTTAATCTCAGGGCAAGTTATATGATAGTGAACGTATATTGATCTGCAAGGTGATGTTTGAATTGTACCCTGGAGAGTATCCTCCATTAAATGATAAACTTCGAAGACTAATTCTATTTTTGAAGATTTTCATGCCGAGTACAAGGCCTTTTAACCTACACTCACTATCAGCACACTGCTGGAGGGTGTGGATGGTGGACACTATACCTGTAGTCACTATCAGCCACCTGCTGGAGGGTGTGGATGCGTTGTGGGTTGGCAAGGCTGGTGGGGATGGCAATGAGGTTGCTGGTGTAGTAGATGTTGACGAGGAGGCAGTAGAGATCTCAGACAGCCAGGAACATCCTCTGCCCCAAATCGAAGTGTCAAATTGAGGGTTTACTTTGAAGCCTCTTTGGCAACGCCAAAGACCATTAGAGTGGCGTGCCGGCATCCAGAACCAAAATACCAAATTCAGTGTTCATTTTGAAGCCCCTTGGGCGGAGTCAAATTCCATATGAGTGGCTTTGCGGCATACAGAACCAAAGTGCCAAATTGAAGGTCTAATTTGAAGCCCCTTTGGCGGCGCCAAATGCCATTAGAGCTGCTTTCCGGCATCCAGAATCAAAGTGCCAAATTGAAGGTTTACTTAGAAACCTCTTTGGAAGCACCAAAGACCAATCGAGTGAATTGGATGCATCCAGAATCAAAGAGCCAATTTTGGCCGCGCTTGAGGCCATTAGGTTGGCGTGGCGGCATCCAGAATCAAAATATCAAAGTGAATTGCATTGAATTATAGAATTTAGGCTTATAAGCCAGGCACTGGAGTTTTTAACGCTATTCAGCGCTCTTGATACAGATTAAGAGATCCTGTTTTAGAAATTCAGTTTAACGAATTAAATACACATAAGAGTTTATATATATATATATATATATATATATATATATACATACATAAACGCATACACATACATGCACATACACAAATACTTGTGTGAGGAAGTACCAGGAGAGATTGAGTATAGAACAGCAAAAGATGAGAGCAAATGACGTTAGGGGAGTGGGTGAGGAAGCAGTGATGGCTTGCGCAAAAGATACATGTAGCATGAGAAAGATGGGCAAGTCAGAAATGGTGGTGAGTGGTGGGATGAAGAAGTAAAATTGTTCGTGAAAGAGAAAAGAGAAACGTTTGGACGATATCTGAAGGGAAGTAGTGCAAATGACTGGGAGATGTGTAAAAGAAAGCGGCAGGAGGTGAAAAGGAAGGTGCAAGGGCAGAAAAAGAGGGCAATTGAAAGTTAGGGTGAAAGAGTATCATTAAATCTTAGGGAGTATGAAAGGATTTTTGGAAGGAGGTTAATAACGTAAGTAAGACGAGACAACAAATGGGTACATTGGTGAAGGGGGAAAGTGGGGAAGTAATAACAGGTAGTGATGTTGTGAGTATTTTGTTTAGGGCAGTGTGCGAAGTGAGATGGTCGGGGAGAATGATTTGGTTATGAGAGAAGAGGTACTGAAAGCTTTGCGGAAGATGAAATCCCGCAAGGCGGCGGGTTGAGATGGTATTGAAGTGGAATTTAATAAAAAAAAAGGGGGTGACTGTGTTGTTGATTGGTTGGTAAGGATATTCAGTGTATGTATGGTTCATGGTGAAGTACCTGAGGACTGGCTGAATCCATGCATGGTGCCATTGTACAAAGGCTAAGGGGATGAAGGTTAGTGTTCAAACTACAGAGGCATAAGCATATGTCTGTTGAGTATTCCTGGGAAATTATATGGGAGGGTATTGACTGAGAGGTAAAGCATGTACAGAGCATCAGATTGGGGAAGAGTGGTGTGGTTCCTGCGGTGGTAGAGGATGTGTGGATCAGGTGTTTGTTTTGAAGAATGCATGTGAGAAACACCTAGAAAAACAGATGGATTTGTATGTAGCATTTATGGATCTGGAGAAGGCATATAATAGGGTTGATAGAGATGCTTTGTGGAAGGTTTTAAGAGTATATGGTGTCGGAGCAAGTTGCTAGAAGCAGTGAAAAGTTTTTACCTAGGACGTAAGGCATGTGTACGAATACGAAGAGAGGAAAGCGATTGGTTCCCAGTGAATGTCGGTCTGCGGCAGGGATGTGTGATGTCACCATGGCTGTTTTATATGTTTATGGATAGGATGGTTAAGGAGATAAATGCAAGAGTTTTGGAGAGAGGGGCAAATATGCAGTCTGTTGGAAAGGAGGGGGCCTGGGAAGTGAGTAAGTTGTTGTTTGTCAATGATACAGCTCCCTGGCAGGCAATAACGCCTCACTCCCTATAAACATCAAAGCCGCTCACTCCAAAGAAAATGACGTCTCGCCATCTGACCTACGACTGTACCTCCTATCCTAGCATAGTATGGCTGATTCGAGAGAGAAACTGAAGAAGTTGGTGACCCAGTTTGGAAAAGTGTGTGCAAGAAGAAAGCTGAGAGTAAATGTGAATAAGAGCAAGGTTGTTCGGTTCTGTACGGTTGAGGGACAAGTTAATTGGAATGTAAATTTGAATGGAGAAAAATTGGAGGAAGTGAAGTGTTTTAGATATTTGGGAGTGGATTTGGCAGCGGATGGAACCATGGAAACGGAAGTAAGTCATAGGGTAGGGGAGAGGACGCAGGTTCTGAGAGCGATGAAGAATGTATGGAAGGAAAGAACTTTATCTCGGGGAGCAAAAATTTGTATGTTTGAAGGAATAGTGGTTCCAACAATGTTATATGGTTGCGAGGCGTGGGCAATAGATAGGGTTGTACGGAGGAGAGTGAATGTGTTGGAAATGAAATGTTTGAGGAAAATATGTGGTGTAAGGTGGTTTGACCGAGTAAGTAATGAAAGGGTAAGGGAGTTGTGTGGAAATATAAAGAGTGAAGTTGAGAGAGCAGAAGAGGGTGTATTGAAATGGTTTGGACATATGGGTAGAATGAATAAGAAAAGATTGACAAAGAGGATATATATGTGTCAGAGGTGGAGGGAACAAGAAGTGCAAGACCAAATTGGAGCTGGAAGGATGGAGTGAAAAAAGATTTTGAGAGATTGGGGTTACAGGGTTAGAGGCGTGCAAGGAATGGGGTGAATTGGAACAATGTGGTATACAGGGGTCGAC
Organism: Panulirus ornatus; assembly: GCF_036320965.1. NCBI lineage: Eukaryota > Metazoa > Arthropoda > Malacostraca > Decapoda > Palinuridae > Panulirus > Panulirus ornatus. The sequence goes on along the minus strand of NC_092267.1, from coordinate 3,695,002 downwards.
GTGCTGTCACTGGACTGAACCAGGGCATGTGAAGCGTCTGGGGTAAATCTTGAAAAGGTCTGTGGGGATTGGATGTCGATAGGGAGCTGTGACTTCGGTGCAGTACACAGGCCAGCTAGAGACCGAGTGTGAACAAATGTGGTAATTTTTTTGTCTGTTTTCCTGGCGCTGACTCGCTGACGCGGGTACCCATTTTATCAACACAATCATTCCTCAACAGATGTCAATGGTTTCGTCTCTAAGACACGTCGGTATCTCACCCCATGACAAAGCACATCGATTAACTTTCTTACACAAAATGGAGGCTTCCTGCCTGACACACTACTGTGGCATGTAGAAAAGAAATGTTGCTCATTCCCTGACGGACGTCGATGGCTTCGTCTGTAACCCACGCCACGTTACTTCGACTAACTCCCTGACAACGGACTCTTGTCTGAGAGAGAGAGAGAGAGAGAGAGAGAGAGAGAGAGAGAGAGAGAGAGAGAGAGAGAGAGAGAGATGCAGTTTACTCCATGACAAACGTCGGTGGCATCGTTTCTAAGAAACTACTTCAACTAACTCTCTGTTACACCACAGCGGCTTCCTGCTTGATGGCAGACGGAAAAAGATTAAAAAAAAAAAAAAAAAATGGTTCCTCTCCCTGATGTACTTATGTCGGTGGCTTCGCTTCTAACACGTCGGTGACTGTCACTAACACGCCTCCCAGGGACACACCAACACACAACGAAGACCTATTGCCCGACATACGATAGGTACTCGCTCGCTGGCAGACAACAACGCCTCACTCCCTGTAAACATCAAAGCCGCTCACTTTCAAAGAAAATGACGTCTCGCCATCTGACATACGACTGCACCTCATATCCTGGCAAAGTTCGGCTGTTCTCTTCCAGATACACGACGTCAGATCAGTCCAGCACAGTTGGTGAACCTGACTCATACAGATGATTCATTCCCTGACAGACCAAGACCACAGTGTCTCACTGACTGCCACATCTCGGCGATTTATTCCTCAACTCTCACCTTGAGAGACTATGGCAACTCACTCTCTAATACAGTCTGTGGCCACCCTGGCTAATACCTTGGAGCATATCACATCCTGATAGAAATAACGCCCCACACCCTGACACAAGTCGGAGACTCAGTGTCAGACACACGCCTTCACCTCAGTCCCTTCCCTGTGTCGGTGTTCACACCTTGACTCGTCTGAGCTTTACCCACTATTAAACTTACACGACGGAGGTACGCTCCCTGACGCATGAAGGGAGTACACTCCCTGACACATGAAGGGGGTACACTCCCTGACACATGAAGGGGGTACGCTCCCTGACACACGAAGGGGGTACACTCCCTGACACATGAAGGGGGTACACTCCCTGACGCCTGACAAGTGCTCTCATGTTGGCACCCTGCTTCTGTGGCGTCAGTGGGCAACTGAGAGTGGTATGACCTTGCACGGTGAGGCATTGTTGATGAGCCGCGTTTCAACTACTGTTCTAACAAAAATGTAATTCTAACATAGATTTCATAATTCATTTGATCAAATATGATGGGTAGGATAAGCTTATAGCAGCAGAAACTACGAAAGAAAACACCACCAAACGAATGGGCAGTCCGCCTGTTTACGTGGCAAGGACTATGGACGTAAACCTTCGCCTGCCTGATGGCCAAACCCCTTGCATACGTAAAGAAAGCTTAAGAGATGGATCTTTACTGGTGTGTACTCTCTCCTACACATACTGTTATCCACTACTGTGGCCACCAATTCCCGGGCAGGCGACCCTAGCTTGCCTCACTGTGACTCAGTCAAGGAGACACTGATCCCCTGACCGGCCGACCAATACCCTACACAAACCTCACCTAATCCTCCCCAGAAGCCGAGACATGGAATGGAAATACACCAACATTAATGTGGTCTCCCGGCAGGAGACCACATGGAGTAGCTACACATGGGGACGATCTCTAATATGGTCTCTTACTGTTTGTGTACTGCAAATCCATAACAAAAATAGTCATTTGGATGTTGAGTTAAAGTGACAATTTACCTAGGTAATCAACTAACTGTAATAACCTGTATAAAGAGTTACCTGTTGCAGGAGGGATAACCATAAGCTGACACGTGAACTAAGGTAATATACACGAAGAAAAGTCTCTGTCTGCCGAGTACATACACACACCTAATTACACTTAAATATAGTTGACCAGTTGTTCAACACTGTTTAAAGTAATTAGTCTACAAATGTTCATTCACGATCCTGACTCCACATAAGACCTTTATGGAAATATCAGTCACCGCCAAACTGAGAACAGAAGGCTACTGACAGCTATCTAGCTGGCTGACAGCTACATAGCTGTAAGGCAGCTACCTACGTAGTTGGCTGGCAGCTAACCAGGGGACAGTCAGTTGTCCCGCACAATGACGATCACCTTGCCGCTCAGCAGCTACCTAGCCAGCCAACAGTCACCAATGGTCACACATCCTAACCTTTCAACTCTCACTTGTGTCAATAACATGAGTGTTACCTCGAACGTCTCAGTGATCAGTATCTTTACCTTATCTCTGGTTCCATGAAGCCTCCTCCACCACCAGACTTCCCAGGAACCCTTGTCGCACGACCGTTACTCACCGATACAACCCAACAAATGAACGGCGGCTGGAGCCACCAACATAGTCATCCTCGGTTTCGAACGCAGTATGAACCCGCTCGTCAGCCATCTCGACGCAGAAACGAAGCTTCACTGACTCGCAAATCATTGTTTCCATCCTGTAAAATCATTTGCATATTCTTTTTCTTTTTATGACCTTCGTCTTGACTATATACTTATGTTCCGTGTATTTCTACCTCATTAGTGCATTTTTAAGGATTTTTCATATATAAGAACGTTAATATTTTGCATACGAATCAGTGCAGATCACATACACTAACAATTCAGACATCAACCACGTATCAAAATGATTCATATCCTTCTGACGTAAGGCAACTTCTATAGCTATTTTTCACTCGATGATTTTCACATGATAGACCAAGCTATACTGAAACAAAATGTGATTACAATGACACATGTTGCCCTTGACGGTGCAATCACAACTACATTCCTAGTTTTTTCTAACAAAAGATTATCTTAGATTGAACATCTCTGAGGATGGCCGTAGCCTGGACGACCAACATGCAGTCCCGCCACACAAATTACGCATACGGCTTTCCACATACCAGTGTGTTCTCATGGTCTTATGGGTTTACCTAATGTGTAATGATACGTGGATATCATTTCAATTTAACTGTGTTAACAGATCAAACTGCTTGTCTCTGGTCCTCTGCTAAACAAGCTCGCTAAAACAAGGTCTGTTATCAGTAATATCCAAGTGTATACATGTCAAGTCTTACTATTGAGATGGGATGTCCTGGCGTTTGAGAGTGTATGTTGTGCCCAGCACATATGAAGATAAATCTCTGATTTGTGCAAAGTCCGGAGACTTTTTTGTGTTTAATAGCTACATAATGGTGTGCTTTCGTCCTTAAGCCTAATCTAATAGTTAACAAAGCGATGATGACTGTTTACTCGTATATAGCTGTTGGATCTCTTATATTTCTAAAGACTGTGTTACTTGAAATTCAAGCAACCTCTGACTTCAGCTCCAACGTGACTACTGTACCATCTTTTGCCCTTAAATATCGTGACCTTTCCTTTCACATAGTCCTCAATGTGCTCATGATCCTTAACCTCTCATTCACACTATGTTTACTTGAACGCTTGTGGTTCCATTCGCTGCCAGTCATCCAAAATATTCAGCTATCTCCAAGTTCGTTCCATCTAAACTCACACTCCCACTAATCTGTCTCTCTTTTCGCTGCTAAGCCTAATAACCATGATTTTATTTACATTTGCTTTCGCCTTTCTCCTCTCACACACTCTTCCAAACATAGGACACCAATTTCAGTTGTTTCTCACTCGAGTCTGTTCCCAGCGTCGTATCACCAGCAGACATCTGAGTAGACTTCTACGTTCTGCACACCTGCCTCTTTCTCCAAGACCCATGCACTCCCGTCCCTCACTGCTACATCCAGCAGCAAATTAAACAGCCACGGTAACATCACACACCCTTGATGCACACCATCTCTCATCTGGGACCACTCACCCTCCTCTCTTCCTAGTCGCACTCCTGTTGATCGAAACTCTCCGGTGCTTCTTGTAGCTTTCCACCCACACGGTATCGTAGCAACATCTGTAGAGCATATCTATCAACCCTATCGTACGGTGTCTTCAGATCCATAAACGCCACATACAAGGCCTTCCGATTCTATATGTTTTCTTCGCTCACATCCCTAAAGGATGTGAGCGAAGGATGTCGCCACCCTCGCAGGCACCACTCATCCATACTACTCGCCAGTTACTCTCACTAGGCTTGTAACTATGTAATTTGAACATTCACTTTTGTCCTTGGCATTCCGTCAATCCTTCAGTGGACACTGTCTCGAGCTATAGACAGAAAGACATATATAGATAGATATCTTAATGACCACAGCATAATATTTGGTGCATTACAGTTACAAATTACACTACAGCAAAAATACATTCTATGAAATATTTTGACGCTAACCTATAGAGCTGACAATAAGTGATACTATCTTCAACTTATCATTCCTGTGAAGAACATGTGTATATTAACATGAAACAGCGTATGATTAGAAACAGAACTAAATATATACTGAAAATATTAACTAAGCAAATAACATCACAGTTAAGCCCTTTGATTATACCATCAACTGCATATATATATATATATATATATATATATATATATATATATATATATATATATATATATACATAATCAAGAGCAATAGCTTGTCAAAATAAAAAGCTAGTCCATGAGATATTGTCATCAATCGTCTTATGCTGATGTAAAACCATTTTCTTTGATAGACTAAGAATCTTATTCACAGAAAACGAGATAATTTATTGGGAAACAGTTTAGTTTCTCATTTCTTCTCGTATTAGGATAGAACACCATTTGCAACTGGGACACAAAACCTACTAGGATGACACTACACCACTTACCACTGGGAAATGAAATAACTGCCACTAGAACAGGACACGTGCCACTGTACCAAGACACTACTCGCCACTAGACACGAAGCAACTTGCCACTGGGACGCGATGCCACTTGCCGCCGGAGCATGACACCAACTGCCACTGGGATACGATTCAGATTGCCAGTGGGACGTGACTCAACCTACCAGTGGGACACGATATTAGCTTCCACTGGGACACAACATCACTGCCACTATGACACGACGCTACCTTCCACTAGGACACGACACCACCTCCCAATGGAATACAACGCCTCTTGCCACTAAGATACGAAACCACCTGCCACTGGAAAGCGACACCACCTTCCACTGGAACGTGACACCATATCCTGGCGTGGCCTGTATGTCCTTCCATCCCTGGCGTGGCCTTTATGATCAGTGTCAACCCAACTACTCACTCTACAACACTGGAGGAAGATCGTAACAGGATATCGTTGTGGAGCAAAATGGCCTATAAAGTTTGTGTCAATCAATGAAAAGTTTTGAGTCTATGTAGACATAACAGGGGACTTAAACCTGATCCTAGCGAGGGAGAAACTTTGGGTTTTTATAACCATTAATGTTAATGAATAAGTACAGTATGTGAAGGTTGGTATGGCCACTATACCTGACACTGATCAAATATCAGACTGTGGGGTACAGTTAAGGTCGACACGCTGTCCAGCGGATATGATTTTCCTTGAGAACGCACAGAGAAGGATAGTAAGATTATTACCACACATATAAACACATACTATAGAACATGGCTTGAATCATCTACAAAGGCGATTCGATCGAGGGATATAGATGAAATTTGAGAATGAATTTAGGATGACGTATACACAAAGATCAAGATGCGAGTCCAAAGATGAACACAAAATACGGGATTCAAGTCAGAGAAAGTTAGATCGAGTGAAACGATGGGCACACAGTAGTATGGGATCAACGTGGTACATCAGTTACCATGTGGGATCATAAACGTCAACATATTAAGAAGTTTTGCACAGAAGATTGAGATGTGCGTCTATGATGGCTGGGTGCAATCATGAGCTGCCTCGTATGGGTGGCTTGGCTTTCTGCCTTTTCTTATTTTTCACTTTTTGATAAAACTAGATCCTGAGCAGCTCGTATGGGTGTCTAGGCTTTCTGCCTTTTCTTATTTTTTTCACTTTTTGTTAAAACTAGATCCTGAATAGACTCTAAGATAAATGGGTAATAGATTGATAGAATGAGGAAAGAAAATGGACTCGTGTTTTGACATGGAGTTATACAGATTTCTTGGTAAGAGAAGATAAATAGCCTGGGTTTTAAGACATGGAGGCGAATGGACTCAAGGTTAAGACAAGGTGAGCAATAAATGTGGTATAGCCTCTGTGTTTTAACATGAATGGAAATGGACTTTGTCTTAAGAGGAGGAGGTATATGAATTCATTGTTAAAAAGATGCCGTAAATGTGCTTTATGTCTGGACAAGGAATAAAATGGACAATGATGAGACAAAATTACCTTCATTGTTAAAAAGATGCAAATGGAATACATATCAAGACAAGAAGCAAATAAACTTCTTGTTAAAACAAGACTCATTGTTATGACAAGGTGAGGAACTGGTTCTGTAATTCATGAAGGAAATGGAGTCTGTCTTCAGACAAGGAGTCGAATGGACTCAAGGTTAAAGAAAATAGAGGAATATTTTCTTTATTTTGACAAGGTGAGTTACGGATTTCTTCTTATGACAAGAAAATCATTACATTTCTTTTTATCGTATATATCCTTATGTAAGAGTTGAGGTAATTAAAAGAAAATCAGTTTTGTTTTGACATTTACTGTTTTGTATCTACAAATGTATAAACTTAGGCTAGAAATATTCCAGCATTTCAACAAGCATATGAGGAAATAACAGGGAGGTTGAATCTTTGGCTGGGCGTCTAACCTTCTTTTAAAGAATTTCTATCATTTCTGGTGAAGACCTACGTACATTCGTCCTTTCAAGCTTATCGAAGTGCTATCAAAATGAACAGTTATAGAATTTTAATTCTATAGAATGGGCGGACCTTAACAACTAGGCTTTAAGGTTAAGACATTAAGATTAGAATCACATTATTCAGGAAAGCTGCGTCAAAGACATCGTAATAAATCGTGTAAGAAAATACAGAGAACAATATTATTTCTCCTAGATTCAACCTTCCTGATGGTGCAGTAATCATATTTTGATTGTTACTTTATTTCACGATACAGCGTCCGTGTTTATGATATAGCTCACATGTACGTCATCTGCGTCATACTATGTGGTAATATCTAGTTTATCATCACTATTACAAAACCATCTCACATGACCGTAATAATCGTCCAGAAAACATGTCAGACTCTGGTTGTTCACACGAAAGTGTTGCTTGGTAATGACAAGTGGTGTTAAAAACATTACGAATATTTCCATTTAACTGACCAAGGTAAGGAAGCAGGAAAGACAAAAGGTTACACGAAGAACAAATGTATCTATATATATATATATATATATATATATATATATATATATATATATATATATATATATATATATATATATATATATATATTGGAAAAGATCAGAATTTTGCGCGTGATCAAGTACATTCCTACGAGTCCACGGGGAAAATGAAACACGATAAGTTCCTAAGTGCACTTTCGTGTAATAATCACATCATCAGGGGAGATCCAAGAAAGAAATAAAAGTCAGGCAAGTCGTTCACACACACACAGATCAAGAAGAGCAGCAGCCCCAAAACAGAGTCCTGGGGCACTCCACTAGTGACCTCCACTCATTTGAAGAAGTTGCCTTTGACACGTGTCCTTCGTTTTCTTCAACCAAGATGATATCCTGTCCATCGGAGGAGTCCCTACTTTATTACCACACGGTATTCCAAAGCTTCTTAATCCTCCTCCTTTGTGGTTCAGTTTCAAACGCTTTCTGGCATTTAAGATGCAAGTCTATTCAGCCTTCCCTTTTGTCGAAGACAAAGTTCACTCTCTCGTGGAAATACGAGAGATTCTTTACATATGACCTACTCCCCCCCTACAACTGTGTTGCCCCTCACCTAGCAATTTCTCCTCTTTAGAAAGTGAATGAATGTGTGTGTGTGTGTGTGTGTGTGTGTGTGTGGGGGGGGGGGGGGGGGGGGGTAGTGTGCCGGCTACGAAGTTGGTCAGTCGTGTGTTGGTGGGTAGGTGCCTAGGTCAGTATTGTGGTCGGTGTGGATGAAAAGGCACGGTTCATTAGTGTGTGAGGCCTGAACATTTATGTGGACGCTTTGCAGATTTGGCTGACGTTTGTGTAAGGGAGTGAGCCCATGGTGGTGTGTGTGTATTGTTATTTGTGTGTTACGAAGATAGACGTTTACATTCCTATTGCTCTGTCTCAATCTTCTATAAGTAGTAGGTCTTTACTCTCTCTATCTCTCTCTCTCTCTCACACACACACACACACACCTGCTCCACAACATAAATGACAGTTCTCATTTACACCGCCAGCCCATTCGATACGGCCATCACCTCCACCCCATTCACATTACCTCTGGTGTAGTGGTTAACGTTGGTCAACGTTACTTACCATATATCAGCACTGCACCGCCCGGGTCAGGCCTGCATGGGTTCGAATGCTGGGCGAGGCAGTGGCCCACATCCCACTCAAGTGTTCCTCCTCCCTTTAGGGCTTGTCGATACCTGGGTACCTGACCTAGGCTGGGGTGCATATCGTATATATATATATATATATATATATATATATATATATATATATATATATATATATATATATCCCTGGGGATAGGGGACAAAGAATACTTGCTACGTATTCCCTGCGTGTCGTAGAAGGCAACTAAAAGGGGAGGGAGCGGGTGGCTGGAAATCCTCCTCTTCTTTTTTTTTAAATTTTCCAAAAGAAGGAACAGAGAAGGGTGCCAGGTGAGGATATTCCCTCATATATATATATATACATATATATATATATATATATATATATATATATATATATATATATATATATATATATATATATATAGATTAAGACAATTCATGATAAAATATTGGACGAGTGCAATTCTCTATCTCCATGACACAAAGTGTAATCATAAACAGTAACTATACACAATCTCTCTCTCTCTCTCTCTCTCTCTCTCTCTCTCTCTCTCTCTCTCTCTCTCTCTAAGGTTACCTCAACTAACGCACAATCAACACTACACACGCGTCGCCACGTCACTGCAGGTGTATACCACCAGACAATCATCCTGAACCTCCACAACTGTGTTTTACGACTATATCTTGGTCGAGGAAACCTTTAAGGAAAAGCCGATCCCATCTACAACCCTGATCTTCTCAATCGAGTCTTCCTCATTCGTAATTCTCTTTAACTTCATAAGCCATTTTGGTGGCAACGGTTAGCTAGAATCTGGTTTAAAGAACCCCATTTATCAATCATGAACTACCAGGCTTTTCCTTTTATTATGTTTTTCATTTATCATTTTTTTCAATTATTCCGGAATTTTGCAGAAACTCTTTGAGAGTTGGTTGAGGAACGCTTCGTATTCTGGGGCACCCCCGGGTGAAAAGCTCTGATCTGGAGTGTATTGGTGACATTGCAGACTTTTGGCAGACACTCGGTAAGAACGAGTGTCCCAGGTGTGGTGAGGAAGGCCTCTACTGAAGCTGTGCCATTAGCCTGTGATCTCAAGAGAGTTGTACAATCTCACCAGCGCAAGAAGCGAGGTCAAAGGTTACGACTACCGACCTTAGCTACAGAGGAAAGTCCTTCTGATCTTAATACCAGACGTTCCTCCTCCATGTGGTCTCCTGTCAATACACGAGCTATGCATGTTGTTTAAAAGGACCGCCTTGTGACCTGGCCTGGCCCCTGTGTGTACATATATATATATATATATATATATATATATATATATATATATATATATATATATATGGGTCAGGTAGTCAATAAGGACAATCATTTCCCGACTCACTAGGTCAAGCAGTTCAGTGAAGTCTAGATTATCAAAACATGCTTCCTGGTTTCGCTATACAGTCTCTGTATGTACGTATCTAGTCAGTCATCTACTTGGAAGGATTTATATCTTTGTAAAGCTGGAATGTCTTCGACGATCGAAGGTCTCAAAAGCTTTCTCACGTCCCTCACGGGTCAGACCACTCGACACTACATTGAAGGTGCCAGCTCCAGGCGTGGCCATGATGATATGTTAGTGGCAGTGATGGGATCTGATAGATGCCAGTGTTCTAGTGGTCGGCTCTACAAGGACGTGCACCGACAAGACACCTCCAAGTTATACTTCAGGGGTGTCTGAAGGAGGAGGACGATCTCGCAGAACCCGTCATCCAAGCAAGACAACCTGGTCAGTGTGAGGGGTAGTAACACATCACCAACGGCGTCCTGGTGCCAGGAAGATCAACCCTACAACGCACGTCCCTCACTACACACCTCTGCCTCACCACAAACATGTTTATCAACGATGCTCGCTGATGGTTCACGTCTGAGAGCAAAGTAAACCTTTAATAACGAGATGAAAAAAAGATAAGAGTGCCTTCTCTATATCTCATGAGACTTGTTTAATAAAAATGTTATAATTATCATGCTTATTTGTATGCTGCCTGTTTCCCCACACGTCTTTTGTATGTGTTCCAACAAACCATGTTATATATGTCAACTTTGTACTCGCCGTGAGTACGTAAGATAAGCTGCCGTGTAGAAAATCGCAGGCTATTGTGACGGAGCAAAATAAGCAGCTGAACAAAGCCCCCTGTGCTCATGACGCGCGTGTGTGAGAACGAGTTCTGGCAGCGCCTCTGTAATAACCTGCGTCACAGCTGTGCTAAGGAAGGCCTCAGTCACAGCTTTGTCAGTAGGACTGTACGCAGTGTAAGACAACCTTCCCAGCTGATCACCCACTCGGATCTGTCACTCGTGACTTCATCCGGGTCACGGAGTCTCACTAGCTTAATATGCGAGGTCAGAGGCTGCTATCTGACGTCAGGAGAAGCCACTGTTAACCCAGACGGCAAAGGTCCCGCCTCCTTCTTGTTCCCACTAATGACCGAGCTGGAGGACTCCCAGGAACCGCTCTCGAGACCTGGCCTGGCCACCGTATGAACCAGGGTCAGTCAGTCAATCGTCAGTTCAACAGAGAGGCTCACTCAGTCAAGCAGTTCTGGCTAACTTATCTATCAGAATATGCCATTTACTCTATCATGTACCTGTCTAGTCAGTCAAACTGAAATAGAAAATAGATACTATTGCCGGATGGAGGTGCAACACGTAACAAACCTGATCACGTCCAGCCCTGTCAGGCTGGTCAACGGGACATTCATGGTAGCCACTCTAGGTACGATGATAAGGATGAGTCCTCCTTTCGCTAACACAGACACTCGTACTTATATACATCAACCTTATCTTCCCTTCCTGCCCCCAGCAGTCTCTTCTAAAGGGCTCCGACGGTGCTCCATCAGGTCGGACTACAGGACAGAGTGTAGCGATGTTGTGTATAGATCAGTGCGAGGCGAACATTGGTAGGTGTTTAGTGTCTTTATTTGTAGAAGTTGGATCTAGGGCATGACGGGTCTGATGCTATATTGAGATAATTTTTGTAATGTTCAATATATATATATATATATGGTGTACCGGCTGCAGAAGAGAAAGTATAACACGTTCATGTCTGGGAAGTGTAGTTTTAGATGGGTGTATATCTAGTAGGATCATGCTCACGAACAGGTTGGGAGGGCGGTTATCTAGCGTTTATCGGGTCTTTCCGTTATGTCTATGTTTTGTCATTGTTATGTTTATTGGGAAAGGATGGATCTCTAAGTATACGTTATGGAAATGTAAGGCAAGGGTCAGGTTTTGACCCTTTCTTGGGAGCTAGTGATCAGTGATGGAGTGGTTTTGGAAGAGAAGAATATAGTGTTGCTGCAAATGAATAAGTGTCCTACATACTGAAGAAGGACTATGATGGAAGGATATGTTTTAAGCAACTGTTGAATGCTTGTGGTCGCCAGACAGGCAGTGATTGCTCAAGCTCTCCGTTTCTTGTAGTTTGCAGCTTTGTTGTTTACCTTCGACACATGGATGTCTCGTCAGATGAAACGTAGTTTAAGATGGAGCACATGAATTGCGTTTGAAGGATGCTAAGGGAATCTCTTCTTGTCCTCATCTTGTACCAGCAAGTGTTCAGAGGCCATCTTCTGAATCATATCATTGCTTTCATGGCATACCATTCAGTGAAGAATCTTAACTGCAAAATAGAATACAGTAATGCAATTTTACAACAATAACTGACTAACAAAATTCTTAGAAACTCACAAAGGAAGATGCACGACGTATGATATACAAGGATTGCTCCCAAACGAAAATAATGTGCGACATTAAGACAATGACAAATACATATCTGTACTTAACACGATGCTGGAGGTGCATATTTGTATGTCAAGCTTCTTAAGTTCTACTTATTTCTCACACTCCTCACACACCCCGTGCCACTGGGCTGTTTGGGGCAGCCGGGTGCAAGAACAGTGATCAAGACTTGGCAGATCATGCACGATACACTGGCTTCTCCTGGAAGTGAGGTAGTCAGCATCACTGCAGATAACATGGTGGAGGTCTCAAAGTTCTCTTGATACATAGTCTTTTTTCCCATGTGATTGATGCTTCAGGCAACAATCTTCAACCATTAGCCACCACATACCTACAGGATCTGCTCTGACTCTGTAATACCACTCTGTCATCATAGTGAGGTCTGTAACATACTCTATAACATATGTTGACAGCTGCAGCAACACCTGCTTATCTGTCATTGAAGCTTTCCCTTCTTTCGCCATGGGGCAACAGGCCATAGCGAAGAGCATCTTGCAGAGATGGAACGAGTGGCAGTGACACACTAAGTTGATGGACAGTGCCGACAGGGACAACTTTGTGAAGGCAATGCATCTGCCAGTCGTGAACAGTGTACTGCTGGTATCAATGCCAGTTTGAGCATGTATACATGACAGATATGTGCGTCGCCTCTCTCCCAGTCTCTCAATCATCGTGTGCACAGCGGTGAAGCGTTTATGTGTTATACTTCTCCAAAAATGTCCACAACCCACACAGATCTAAGCAGGAAGATGACCTTTGCTACAGGAGCACAACAGTATCGCTAGAACATCCGTATTGTCGCCACGAATAATAACTAGAGTGTAATTACCTACTTGTACTGCACAAGGCACCATTTCGAAAATGTTCTACTGTTACACACAACTTGTTAAATCTGTGTGTGCTGTCAGCATCAACCATGTCTGAAGTCATTCTGTTGAATTTATGCACCACTTATACTACATAAGTACTTTTTTACATCATTTTTCAACAAATTTCTTGGATAATTTTATGTCATATCATCGCTCAATCTTTATATATCTCGAAGAACTGTTCACTTTCTACGCAATTGATCTGATCTATTATAGAAACTTAAAGGTTGTGATCAGATCACCCCTAAATCTTCTCTTTTTCAAGGTGGGCAATTTTAAAGCCTCAAGCCTTTCCCTGTAACTCTGCTATCTTAATTCTGTTATCATATTGGTTCCCCTCCTCCAGACCTTCTCTATTAGCTCTTTGTGCTTAGATGCAATCCGCCGCCCCTTTTCACGACCTTTGCATTATCTGCAAACATAGTGAGGAAGCAGTGTATCCCTTCAGGTGGGTCATTTACACAGATCAAAAAGAGTGATGGTCCCAGAACAGAACCCTGTGAAACACCTTTAAAGAAAAGAAGGATTAGCGCTTTGGGTCTATTCCAGATATCGGGAAAGCATTTGACACTACACTGCGCAATAAGTGACTAGAAATGAGGAAGTAAGCTAACATCCCTACCGAAGTGGAAATACGAATCTGGATACATGTAGATGGAAACGTAAGGAGAATGGTAATTAAGGGGGAATGCTCTTGAATCGTGGAAATTCAGTTCATTAGTGGAGTGCCACAATAATCTGTCCTGGGACCTACGCTGTTCTTGGACTATGTTGAAGAAAAAAATGGCAGACATTGGCAGAGTGAGAGACTGAAATATTACAAGAGTAGATTTTGGTTGCTCGAATACCTTGGCAAGATAGATGGACGATGAAGCTCAATCATAGAGTCCATTATCAATAATGGACAATGAGAGATCTCGACATATCAGTAAAAAGAAGATGCAATAATAATTTGACGAACTCACTGTGGGGAGAAAAAGAAAAACTTAGAGCAATTCATACATTACTGGCAAACACAAGAAGACCATTTAAGGTCATGAATGCAGACACGTTTAGTGTACTACATACAAGGGATCAAGATTTTAAAGTTTGTCTTTGTGGAACCCATATCAGAAAAGATAAAGCATCGAGAAACTGGAGAGAGTGCGAAACTGTGCGAGTAAAATGATGCTAGCTTGGTGTTGAGGCTATAAAAGACTTGATAAAGAATTCAATTACCTTTCGTAAAAGCTGGGAGGAAGAGAGTGGGGTCACGTCATAAATGAAATCCCAAATCGACCGACTGATTTTCTGGTGAGGATGGATGTTTCGAAGGTGTGTTGGAATGGGGGACATAAATGGAAATATAAAGAAGATGCAGTGGGAAGGGATGAGAAAGTACTTATAGATAATTAGATACATGACAATGGGAATTTATCAAGAGAGAATGCCATATGTGTGTGTGTGTGTGTGTGTGTGTGTGTGTGTGTGTGTGTGTGTGTGTGTGTGTGTGTGTGTGTGTGTGTGTGAAATGATTGTTTTAAACACAAGGAGGGACAATGAGGGTATTGCTCATTTCCTGTAGGCTCTAAAATGTAATCACACACGCATACACACATACACACACACACACACACACACACACACACACACGATAAGAACAACAACAATGTGTTCGAATCTGTCATACATCAGAACACCTATCATCTTCCTTCTATCTGACCTCATCATGCACACATTATAACCCACGCACATGTATAGATTACTTATATACGTACACATACACTTTTACGAGACATACGATAATACACTGATAGTTCACTAGGTAGTATAAATACTCAAACATAAACATCACATCTCATCCTCAGTCGAACACAAACACCACACAAGATGTTACACACATTAATGTAGAGCAGTCCAGACAAGAAGGTAAACAGAGAACACATTACACGATATATCTTAGTAAGAAATGGTCATAAATCGTAATCCAAAGCTATCATGCAAAACATTATATAATCCGATTGCCCATGATTAAGAAACCACAAAAGACACACACACACACACACACTCACACACATTCTTTGTATTACATATTCCCGTACAAACATAAGACGGCACAAACACATCTCACACACAAGGCACTCATGTGGAGACAATGTATTCAGTCGATCATACACATCACAACAATAATGTATTCATACACGTCTACATGGGCATCAGAACAGCAAACTTTCATATCTGAACACGAAGAAAAAATTTGAAAATACAAACTCACTTGTATACAGCCGACACAATCAAAACTTCACATATTTGAGCAGTGGCGTCAGAACAGATTCTACACCCTCGTTGGAGACATCCCAGAAGACTCGCCCACTCTAACATAACTGTCGTAGATCTTAGTGAATGCAACTCTCTTACGGATTCCTCTCCTCTTCTGCCAATCATCTTGTTCTTGTTTTTCTATTCCCTGGTTCACGCAACTCTCTTACGGATTTCTCTCCTCTGCCAATAATCTTGTTCTTGTTTTTCTATCCCCTGGCTCACATATGGTCAAATACCTTCTGAAAGACCTTCTCTCTTTTTTAGATGAATTGTTATAGTGTCAAAATGATGATGATCAGTCCAGGACCAACATCCGTGGAGATACAAAGAACACTGTCTACCTGTGTCCTGCTTGTCGTAGAAGGCAACAAAAAAAGAGGCGAGAGCGGGGGCTGGAAACTCTCTCTTCGTGTTTCGTTACATTCTTAAAGAAAGAGCAGGAGCAGCAAAGAGGAACCTATTATTTTCGTTTTCCTCACTTTATCAACCGTCTGTTTCTGTTGGTAATTTACCAGGGCAAAATGTGAGCTGGTGAATAAAAAATAGTTTGTATTATTTGCATGAATAAGATATACTATACTCGTCCTGCATATTCAAAAACTTCATCATCTTGTTTCCCCAAGTGTACATCACTAGAATATATATATCCAAACTAGAACGTATTCTAAAATTCAACATCTTTTACTACCCTGATATAATATCTAAGGCGCTCTTATGATAAGACTAGCTAAATGGTATCAGAAAACATATCAGTAAGCTAACATCTCCTTCCTTCCGTCGTGGCCCTCACACGACACGGTGGAAGACCCGGTGAGACGCTGGTCTGACGTGTGGAGGATGTGGTTCAGATATCATCACTACGCCTACTATATATACCTTAGGGCCAAAGCTCCTCCACTCCTGCTTGGCTTCAACCTTAGCCTCATACGTGCTGCGAGACGAGGGTCTCACCACTAGACTCTCCAGTGTTTCCAACGTACCTGTAAAATTAACCTCTTCCATAATTATCATGAAAATTATCTTAAAAGTAATTATTGCCGGGATGATAATTACCTAATCATGTGCAATATGATCTATCACAGTTTATTGTTATGTTGGAGGATGACAGTAAAACCAAAATTCTAAAGTCATTTTATTTAAGAGATGATTAAAAATTCTTCAATATTTTGTTAATATTTTCTCTTTTCATCCGAAGAGATTTGTATGACTAATATACATCAGTTCGTATCCCTTCACTGTGATTGTATGAAAATGATGAGCGAAAACACCTCTGGATTCTCCGGAATGTTATATACTCATATATATATATGTATAATATATATATATATATATATATATATATATATATATATATATATATATATATATATATATGTATGTGTGTGTATGTGTGTGTATGTGTGTGTATGTGTGTGTGTGTTTACTATTTGTGTTTTACGGGGAGAGAGTCACAGGGCAACACGAGTTAAGACTAGCGTTGCCCCGTCCCTTAACCTTGTCCATATCTACCATGTCTTTCCTCTTGTGTGTTATTGCACATAGACAGTCCAGCCTGAGCCAGACACCAATTCATCAACCTTGCCTGAGGGGAGGTTGTGGGTCGACTGCCACGCCCAGGTACTCGTGAACCGAGGCGTATCCGTGACGCTAACCACCACCTCAAGGGAAGCCCGAGTGTGGTAAGTCACCTTCGATAAACTTGTATCACCATCAGCAGAGGAAGCCTACTTGACCTTGCTACCCGCGTGCAGCGGAGCCTATAAACAGTAGAAGCCCTATACAAGGGGTCCATGGATTGCAGAGGGAGCCCACTTTACCTTGCTACCGCGTGGAGCGCAGCCTCCAAACCGTAGAAGCCCTAGGGGTCCATGGATTGCAGAGCGAGCCTACTTTACGTTGCTCCTGCGTCAAGCGCAGCCTCCAAACCTCAAAAGCCCTATACAAGGGGTACATGGATTGCAGAGGGAACTTACTTTACCCTGCTCCTGCGTGAAGCGCAGCCTCCAAACCTCAGAAGCCTTATACAAGCGGTCCATGGGTTGCATACCCAACCTGAAGCAACTTAGTTTACCAGAAGACATCTTTGAAGAAGACTAGATCTTGAAAGTGTAGCCAGGTGACGGAGTGTGTGTGACGAAGCTCCTGGTTAAATAATAGCGAGAGAAGTAAAGAACCTGGAGAAGAGTGACGATGTTCCAAGAAAACAGGTAAACTAGAGTGGTTATGATGGGGACAACAGTGGATACAAGTAACTTTACAGTGGTTAGGAATAGGACGAAGCCAATACCAGGTGGAATCATATTTGAAACAGAAACGAATGTCTGGGGGTGAGTAAGGTGATTCAGGGTGGATAAGTAACGGGACTCAGGGTGGGCTAAGTAATGGGACTCAGGGTGGATAAGAAGAGATCCTATAGAAGTATAGGACACAGGCTAAGAAGTTCAGAGACAGCCGAAGGAGCGTTGCTTTAATAGGGCTACGTCCGAGGTTTGATATTGGAAATATAACTGAACAAAACATTTATTAAGTATAAAATCATATGTAGGACCGAGGGCGTCGACTGCATTGATCTGTGCGATTGTTTCTATAGAGAGAGAGAGGAGTTTCTCTAACCGAAGTGGCCTACATATGGACGGGGCTGATAATGCACAGCCGGGCAAGACCGGATTAAGCAGTTGTTACCAAGAGCACTGTGACAACAGGTCATACAGACAGAGAGGGAGTCAAGTGTCAGCCAGGTCAGGCTTGACTGCACATATGCTGGCTCAAGATCAGAAGTGACCAGAGATGACAGGTATCGCTTTAAAAACTGAAAAAAACCTGTTACTTTTCAGAGTGAAAAGTTCAATTTTTTCTTTTCAGCCAATGCCCAATCTGAAATGCAGTGAATTGACTCCATAAGGTCTGTCAGAGAAATTTGACATAACTACAGAAATCTGAATATACTATGCAAAAAAAAAAAAAAAAAAACAGTAGAGTTAGTGATTCCAAAAGACGGACTCCACAAATCCAGCGGCCGTGTTAAATTACATGTATTATGTGATGGACAACAGGCAAGATCAGAAAACAAAGTCGATATGAACAATTGAATACGTTGGCCTTATGAATAAAACGTACAAATCACTTTTGGGGTAAAGTAGATACCCCTTCACCCTCTCCCATCATAAAAATGTACAGAAAACGATGGAGCTTTGTCTAATGATATCAAATTTCTCTTCAGTAATAGAAATGAAAATTTTAAGATATTTTAACTACCCTAACGTAAACCATATTTGACAGGTGATCACGAGGTAACAATATAACTGATTTATCTGAAGATTGCTCTTTAAGTCAAATGATCCAAGACCTAACAAGAGGCAGTAGTATAACAGACTTAGTAATGTCTATAATCAGATGTAATCATCACCAGTGGGAGTGTAGTGAAAAAGCTAGAAAATAGCAACCACAACACTGTCCAGTTCACTGTACTCTGCTGTTTGGTTTCAACAAGACATGATGATACACAATTCTAGACCAGCAGACTTGGACAGATTGTGCCATGTTTCAGGTAACGTAAACTGGATCAGGCTCTCGGATGTATATACGTAACATGAGAGTATGGTGTATTCTGTTAAAGTCAGCTAATCTGAGCATGTGTATCAACATTAAATCGAAATGTCAGTTTACAGTGAACTGGACACCATTGCCATCTCTATTTTCAGGCTTTTCACTGACCACCTTCAGGTGCTTATTACAACTCTGTGGATATCACTAAATCTAAAATATTACTGCCTCTCGTTAAGGTCTTGCATCATTTGACTCAAAGAGCGGTTGAAAGGTTTTGGGGAAACTTCAAGAATACAGTATTTACCCTCGAGAGAGGTTATGTCTCCAGAAAGGTGAAAATGGCTCGTATAAGGGGGTACAGGCCAGGCTGGGTGATTAAAGAAGTTAAAGCTCCAATTAAACGTAAAATGAAACCTTAAAGGTTATGTGTCAGTTCGGAACTAACAGGACCCTGGTATGTAATCAAGATTACAAAGAGAGAGTGGGAAGGAAACCTGACCGAGCCAAAAAATATGAAGAACGAAAAGAAAAATCCCTTCAGATTTTTTCTTAGTTACGTCAAAGTAAAATATCAGGAAACTATTGACTCAATCATATGAAAATGGCACTTTAACAAGCGTCAACAAAGCAATGGTTTTCTTTCTAAAGAAGTACTTTGATTTCGTGTTTACCATCGAAAATTCATCTAATATACCACAAGCACAAAGCGTATCTCTCAGCACAGAGACCGACAAACTGGACATGAAAGATATCAAACGTCATGATATCTGGATATAGATATGAAATAAAACAATGAATCAACCAGTCAGAAATTATCTTCATGTTATTTAGAGAAGTTAGCTCGCAAATAGCACTTCCAATCACCAAAATATTCAACAAGTTACTGCAGGAAGGGAAAGGTCCAAACGTCTGACAACTAAACAGCATTAAAATATTGAATTTGGATAAAAAAGATGGACAATTCACGGCGAAATACATTCCTATTGGCCTTACGTCGCCTGTGCGAAAAGTGTTATTAACAATAATTGGTAGAAACGACTAAATTCCTGGATGATAACAGACATATATATTATCCCTGGGGATAGGGGAGAGAGAATACTTCTCACGTATTCCCTGCATGTCGTAGAAGACGACTAAAAGGGAAGGGAACAGGGGACTGGAAATCCTTGTTCTGAATTTTCCAAAAGAAGGAAAAGAGAAGGGGGCCAAGCGAGGATATTCCCTCAAAGGCTCAGTCCTCTGTTCTTAACGCTACCTCGCTAACGCACGAAATGGCGAATAGTGGGACAAGAGCTAATGAAGGAGTAACACTACTACTGAAGCAGGAGTTGTGGGAGTGTGTGATAGAATAATGATATAAATCGAGACTGAAGTGGGAACAACTGAGTGGGTGTTTTGGTGCACGAGGCCAGGTATTAGTGGTGGGTAATCTAAATATGAAGATGAGTAAAGTGGCAGGAATGGGAAATCAGAACCTGCAAAAAAAAAAGATTTTTCTGAATTACTTAGAAGCAGGAAAATATCAAAGAAAACTATTTTGCTATACATGAAGAGCTTGTGAAGTCGTGTACTGAAAAGAACTGGTGATTACGAATACCTGGTTAAAAAGATGACCATACAGAAGTACATCCGAGTAGGAGAGATGATCAATGGGCGTTACTAGATTATATGTTAATTGACAGGAGTGTAAAAGAGTGACTTTTGGATGCAAATGTGCTTTTTGGGGCAGCCGATGGGAGGTCTGATCACTTTCTTGTGGAGGTGAGGGTAAAGATAAGTAGAGGTTTTCATAAAAGAAGATACAGTGTCGGTAAGAAGAGAATGGGAGAGTATGAGAGCTTAGCAAAGAGACCTACGAGAAGAAATTCTAGGATAGTCTGAACGGAGAATGGCAAAAGGTGAGAGTAAATGAAGAAAGGGAAGCGAGTGAGGAATAAGGGGGCGGTATTTATTGAAGCAGTGATGGCATCTGCAAGAGATGCATGTGGCATGAGAAAATTGCTGGTGGGCAGATTAAAAAGCAGACTATAAAGGGTAGCAGTGGAATGAAGAAGTTGCTAGAGAAAGAGAAGAGAGGCGTTTGCGCAGTACTTACAGAGAAAGACTGGACATGATTGGGAGAAGTAAAAGGAAACTGATGAGTTTAGGTAGAAAGTGTAGGGGTTGAAAACAAGGGCAAATGAGAGTTGGGATGAGCGAGTATCAGTAAACAACTGGGAGAATAAGATGCTTTAGAAGGGGTAAATAATGTGCGAAAAACATGAAAACAGATAGGAACATTGATGATGAGAGCAAAAAGGAAATTGATAACAAATGGTGATGAAACGAGGGAGATGAAGTAAGCATTTTGAAGAACTGTTGCATGTTTGATGATGGGGTAGGAGATGTAGGGTGCTTGGGTGTGGAAAGAGAGAACGTTATCTGGGAAGGTAAAAATGGGTATGTTTGAAGGAATTTAAGACCCAACATTATCAAAGGGATGAGAGGCATGGGCTACGGATAAGGCTTAGCGGAGGAGGTTGGATGTGTTTGATATGAAATGTCGAAGGACAGTGTGTGGTGTGAGGTGGTTTGATTATGAATGAGTATTGAAAGGGTAAGTGAGATGTGTGGTAATAAAAAGAGTGTGGTTGAGAAAGCAGAATAGGTGTGTTGAAATAGTTCGGACAAGTGTAGGAAATGAGTTAGAAATGGTTGACAAAGAGAATATACGTGTCATAAATGGAGGGAACAAAGAGAACCGGGAGACCAAATTGGAGGTGGAAGGATGGAATGAAAAACATTTTAATCGGTCGGGGCCTGAGCACGTAGGGAGGTGAAAGGTGTGCACAGGAAAGAGTAAACTGGAACGATATGGTATACTGGGGTCGATGTGCTGTCAATGGACTGAAATAGTCCGGGGTAAACATGGAAAGGTCTGTGGGGCCTGGTTGTAGACAGGGAGCTGTGGTTTCATTGCCTTACATATGATAGCTAGTGAACGGATGCGGCCTGAGGACTCAAAGGGATTTAGACAAACTGATGGAGTGGGCAGATATATGGCAAATGGATCTCATCGTGGATTAACGCAAAGCACACATAGGATACAATATATCCTTTGTATGACGGTATCAGAGATACAGAAAACTATTACTTTCGATTCGTTACCAGCGGTGACTTTAAATATGGAAAACAATGACTAGATGCATCCAATAAGACCAACAGGATGCAGAAATTCGTGGCTGCAATACTTACCCTTTATAGACTTCACTTGGAATACGTTGTTCAGTTCTGGTCAACAAACTCTGTCAAAGGTGATGAAAAACTCGAACAAATCCAGAGAACTACCACCAATGTAATCCTTTCTTCCGGATGTAAGCGTTATGAGAAAAAGTTTAAAATCTTAAGAATCAATCTCTCAAAAAACTGAAGACTTCCCCAATATCTAACAGAACTTTCCTAATGCTAAATAATTTCCACAAACGAAAAATTCACAGACAACAAAAAACGAAGATAAAAAGATGTCATAAGAAAATGGGACAAGTTTTTTAAATGCAGAATCGGAGAATATTGAAATGAATTGAAATAAACCACAACCAAATACAGTCAATGCAAAATCTCTCAATATCTTCAGATCACTGTTTAAAAAAAGTCCTTTTACTATTTTCCAAAGTCTCTCGAGACCCAGCGTAATAGTTTGCAAACTTGGAAGGAAAACTTTCATCATACTTTCCTATATAATATAGCTGTCAGCACGTTTCCTCATACTGTATGCTGTTCCTTATCTGTTTTTTTTTTTCCTGCTGGAAAGTAAGCTTATGGGGGCAAGGTGAGTGGGGAAATGCCTCCTTCTTGACTATCTTAATTCTACCACATTCTGGTTAACGAGAAGCACTTCAACCCCTCAAGGACCATCATCAGGCCTCCTATACACCTACTGACGGTGGCACAACCGCGTTAAAGGTGACTTTCCACTCGCAGTGTTGACACCTGAAGGCTGAACACAAGACCAATATACAATTCGAAGGTCCAATTACAACACAGTGTAGTGACATGCGACGTACTTCACTCTCTCTCTCTCTGCTTCCTGATACCTTGTCAAGAGTAATCTTCATACGTTCACACACACACACACATTAGATTTATTTGCTTAGCAAAGACGCATTTGAACAACCAAGTCTTTTTTTTTTAATTTTATGTATCTTTTTTTTTTTTTACTGTAAATCAAATGTAAACATTTCATAATTCTTAACCCTGAATGGCTGTGATCGTGTTTTGTAGTCTGCTGATAAGATTAGATATTTCATATCATAATTTCTTTTTTTTTTTTTGGGCGTTTGCCTATCATTGTAATCACATAGTACCACTTGTATTTCCTTGGCGATTCTAAGAATCAAATACTCAAAACTACAGTCGATCTGTTGATGGATATGTTCAATCCTGAATGACTTAGTGGGTTTCCCTATCGTCCATGATATCTTGATATCTCTAAAATATTATCATATACTGTACAATTTTTTTTTTCCTTTTTTTTTTTGGACGACGAACAAAATTATCAACATGCAAAGTTGGAAACTAACTTAAGTCTATGTTGACTGAACTGAACTATGAAAGCAAAAACCATGGGAAAAGAATTGCGTCAAGCCATTTATCACTTCTTAATAACGTAACAGTTCACGACATCTACTTAAAGTCGCGGATGCTTGACGCAGTTGACGTCATCCTCTACTGACGTACGTCGTCTCCGGTTACGATCATCGTCAGTTCAAAACGTTAAGAAAACCGTCCGATGAAATCTTAAATTCTTGCCTAACGAGAGCACAGGACGGGATGCATGGACAGATATATTGAGTTCCTCGGAGAAGTACTGATCCGCTATACAGCTACACCCACTACCTGCCAGTTATTACGTCGGGGTAAGAGAGACGGGGGGAAGGGGTGTAAATATATGAGGTGAAAGCTCAAAAAGTAAATCATTGTGATTCTTCGTGTTCTTTGTACAAATGCATCTCTATAAATGGATGGAAGGCAACACTATTTTACATGATCATTAATCACTAATGGAGCTCCAGGGGTGATGAATTGAAATACTAAAAAGGCAAGTCCAGTTTCCAAACAGATATCGGTCGTTTGAACGCGGTCATCTGGTCCATTTCCTTCCCACCCACTATATACATGGCGCTCGGGGAGCGAGTGTCGGAGGCTGAATCTTCCCTCATAAATGGGTTGATGCGAGGCGCCGGTGGCTCTCTACTCCCCTCCGAGTCCCCATGTGGATCCTGGCCAGACAACCCGCCCGAATTCGGTAGCTGAGTAGGAGAAAAAGTGACTTTGGCAGTAGATGCTGGCTTTTGTGTGGACGACGTTCCTCCATTGGTGCCAGTAGGATGAACCTTTGTGCGGGTTTTGTTGAATCGGGCGGACTGGTTGTCGAACGTCACGAAATCTTCCAATGTGGCCAGAGTCAGGTCGAGTGGAGTTCGCCGTTCCATCTCTACCCCAAGGCCGATACCCGAGTCTGGCGGTGTCCTTAATATCTCGGCAAATTCTTTGTGACGGATGCTTTCCAGGTCTAAAGCTCCAGTTCTCCAATAGTCTTGACTCAACAGTCCCCCGGAGTCGGCACCGGGATCAAATCCGACGTAATTCGGGTTCGCAAAACTATTCAACCCACTCATGTTGTAGTTACTGATGCTATAGAGGTTCGTGTTGCTACTGAGGTTGCTATCGGTGGTGCAAGAGAAGGACATGAGATTCTCACTAATACTGGTGTCAGCAGACTGGAGGGTATCGTCGTGACTGAAGGCTAAACGACCTTTGATCCCAGCCACTAGATCGCTGGGGTCGTCCTCTAAGCTTGCCTCTGCTGGGCCTTCAGCTGGCAGGACCGTGAGGACCTTGATGCGGTTCACAGGCATCTGGGAGGCCGCGTCTTCCTCCTCCCTCTCGTCCTTTATATCCACAAAATTTGGCACTGAAACTATGTCTCTCGTCATACTATTTCTCTCCCCGCCTGGTTTCCCAGGCTTATCCTTATTCATCACATGGATACTCTGCGACTTGACAATCTTACTCCCCAAACTATCACAGGTACTGGCTAGCGATTCTTCTACTATACTTTCTGTACTATCGTTACTAAGCATACTGTAGCTATAATACCGACCCAAGTGGGACAGATTTAACTGAGAGAATTTGGATATTGACAGCTTCAACTGGGCAGCGGGGGCGTTAGAACAGTTTCTTTGAATGAGTGTTCGAAGACGGCTGGGGTCTATGTCGTCTTCCTCATCCTCATCGATGCACTCCTGACACGCACACCCTCCAGAGCCATCATAAGAACCACCCTGCTTCCCGACACCGCCCTTGGGCGCGCCCCCAGAGTTGAGAGAGTCATCCGGGTGCACTCTCCTGGTGCGGTAGGAGTCGTGACTGTGGGAGCTGCTGTAGCCACTGCTGCTGTAGCTACTACTGCTGGCGGCCGAGGAGGAGCCGTGGTGTGAGGAGGGCGTGTGGAATCGTGGACCCTTAATGTGGTGGGATGGGGCGACGAAGGCACAGAACTGAGACCGTGGCTGAGGTCTGATGCCTGACGAGACGAGGCGTTCCCAGGTGTTGGTGGCTGCGGGAGGAAAGTCAAGTGTTAAAGTCTCGTTTTTTCTTATGAGAATAAACACTGGTACATCTATCATCATCAGTCTCCTGTAAAGAGCATAAACAAATTTTGTACATCGAAAAGTATAGTTTTATTCTGAGTACACAAACATAGAATATACCAGATTTTATATACAAGAATGATCACATAGCATTTGTTCATTATACGTCAGATATAAGGTCTAGAATAACTCAATTTGTCTAGGAGAAAATTGCGACAGTGTTTTGAAGTGCTAGGAACACGAAAGATACGTACAGACATCACTTACATTACTATAGGGTCATCATCTTCGTCTGTCACGTATACAGTCCTTAATGTCTGATGGCTGATGAATAACGCTGGACAATAACAAATAAAACACCGTAAACTACAACGATGTATTCTGCATGCAATTGTCAGTCCATGCCACTTAGATCATCATTGGATTAACATTGGAAATCATCATTTATTTGTATTCATAGATCAAGGCCAAGCTACTTCACCTTAATGTCTTATACATCATTACGTAAAGGATCCTGTCTGACCTAAGCGGCATATCTGTTACATCTTTTTCGGGAAATTCGTAATATGGTGTCGCTACTGCAATGCGTGTCATAGAAAAACATCATTTATTCACTCGAACGAAAACTCAGTATATAAAATATATATGAATATATGAAACGGAAGTTACTAGAAATCTTATAAGGGGGTTTAAGGGTGTGTCTGGGGCCCGAAAGCCAGACGCAATCAGTAGATGTAGTCTCCATGATGTTACGACTTGTCGTAAAAGGAGTATTGACCACAAAAAGAGGATTCGAAGCCAAGACAGAAAATGAACCGAGGGAACGGTCCGTTTAAACCCTTACGTAACTAAGGGCATTTAAGGTCTCTGACATCTATGCCACCACAGAAGTGCTGCGCTGGCGCAAGAAAGAAAAGGAAAATGAATTGTTACTGAATATCAAGTGGAAGAATACACTCGAAAGAATAGAAAAACTGCAGGATGAAAGGAAAAGCAAGATCTAAGATATAATGACAATTAAGAAAACCATAAGCCATGAGATTTTCTTTAGGCGCAGGAAGTGTAAAAGGTATAGCCTTTTTTTGCAACAGTAAAACAGTAATAGGCTACAGAGAGAGAGAGAGAGAGAGAGAGAGAGAGAGAGAGAGAGAGAGAGAGAGAGAGAGAGAGAGAGAGAGAGAGAGGCCAAACAAAAAAGAAGAGTTATGAGAAAGAGAAATAAGTGAACTACAAGCCATGGCAAAATCTAATAGTGGGAAAACAGGTCATAGGAGGAAAGACAGACAGGGTATAAGTAGGAAGACAGACAGACAGGGTATAAACATCATAAGAAAAAATACTGTATAAGGGAACTATTGGTTACAAGCAATTCTGTAATACTATACGAAGCGAGACGACAAGAATCAAATGATATGCGAGAAGTGTGTGTGAACCATGAGGAGAGACCATGGGCAACCCTCTGTCAAAACCTGAAAGTTTAAAATGATGAGAATTTCTCACGAGAAATTAAAACAATCATGCAACGCTTCGTAGCTCCAGAGCATTTGTTGAAGCTGTAGTCTGCTCTGTAGCAACACAACACACTCATGTAGTCAACATAGCAATGGTGGGAGTAGTGGCACAGGTCTTATAAGAAGGCCCACGTAAAGGTGTTCTCCACTGATGTATCGCATGATCAAGTGGTATGTTGCCGTCGAAACATACGTGCTATATCGTAACTGAACTCTGCCATCAAGACATCTGCTATGTCGCAACTGAACAAAATGAAAATAGGAATGCGGTTCTCAGTGATCTACTATTTACTTCCAAAGACGATTCATATCTACGCTTAATAATTCACATGATGTTATATGATTACCATATGAATAGAACAATGGGCGAAAACTGATCATAGATCATATATACAAATCCTTTCTAATTCTGTCAATGGACAAGAGCTTCAGTACAGAGGCCATGTAAACACACTAGTAACAGGGAGCGAGGCAGTAAGCCTTAACAACCCCAGACTCACATCAGACTTTGAGAAATCGTGATTTTTCACACATTGGTCGCAACAAATTTTCGACCATTGTACTCAAGTCATTTGAATAAACTGAATTACGGGCGAGTGTCCTTTTCGCCACAGACAGAACGTATTTATCAACTGTTAACTTTACAAACTGTTCCTGAAACAGATATACAAGTTTCGATTTCATAATCCGGTGATAAAATTGATCTGCAGGTGAAGTCAGGAACTGCTGGTGAAGTCATGGCCTAACTTTGATCTCGAACCGCTGACGAGTTCATATACTATCAACATGCTATTAATGTACTACCAATATACTAGCAATAAAAGCCAATGGCACTCTATAAATCGCACACAACATATGACGTAACTAATAACTACAAACTAGTGATGTCAGTAATTAGTTGTGATGATCCAGCAAGATATCATGAAATGAGGTGACTTCATGAGAGGTTTGTGACTCAAGTGACATCGATAACTAGATGTATCTTTATCAGCTTTTGTTGACGTAGAAAAATGAAAGACATCAGTGCGAAATATCAGTGAAGTTAGTTATTACAATCACTGCTGCTCATGATGTCACTTACATTGAGTTATCTTTGATAACTGTAGATATCCATATAAACAACGTTACTTACTGCTGGAGATGTAAAGATAACTAGGAATAGTTATCTGTTGGTAACAGACAAGAAAACAAAGTATCGGTGCTAATTCCATGTTATCAAGACCTGCTTATGTAAACCATGCTAACTGTGGCTACAGGTTGGTAAGGATGAGGGTGTGCTGAAACACTGTCTCACAAGCTAACTGCAAGCGATTCCAAGAGCTACAGAAATAAGTGGTGTCTGCCCTTGATCCCATGTGCTACAGAAACACCTGACATCACGACTGGATGTCAACGAACGCCAGGCCTTAGGATGGTATGGCCATCTTGTTTTTAGATGGACTTTTCCTCTCTCACTCCCATCTTGGTGGCGTTACAGAGTCTCTCTACACTTGGGACCTTCACGACAGGTTATGTCAGCCACAGCTGCCACTACGGTGATTTTATGAGCTACGGGGAATCACCGGTGAATATCGACGGCTTCGCTACAGGAATCACAGGTGAATATCGGTGGCTTCGCTACAGGAATAACTGGCGAATATCAGTGACTTCGCTACAGGAATCACCGGTGAATATCGATGGCTTCGCTACAGGAGTCACAGGTGAATATCGGTGGCTTCGCTACAGGGAATCACAGGTGAATATCGGTGGCTTCGCTACAGGGAATCACCAGTGATTATCGATGGCTTCGCTACAGGAATCACAGAAGATTATCGGTGGCTTCGCTATAGGAATCACAGGTGAATATCGGTGGCTTCGAGGATATCTATAGTCAAACACGAATCAAGCGATGTCTCGAAGATGACCAGCTTATTTCTTACCTTGACATATGAGTGAAAATGAAGGGGGTCACCTCGGAAATGAATGGACATGACAAAATGGTTTATAAATTCGTGCATTCTATTCTATTCAAGGAACTGAAGTCTTCAGTAAGTGAAGCACTACAACGAACATTTCTTCAAGACTAACTTTGAGCACAGACCTTCAGGAGGATCTAGGCCAGTGGCGTTCGTGTGCAACTTACCGAAGTGAAATCTCCACAAGTCATTGAGCATCTCCCCCTGCCGCTCGCCGCCGAAGACGACCATGGAGGAATGGAGCTTCGCAGCTACGTGGGAGTGGAGGTAGCCTGGATTCGGTCTTGCCCGGATCTGTGTCCACGTCCGACCCACTGTGAAATAATACATGTGTCAGTGACGTCCAACACGAGCCAATTTATGTCATTTAAAAAAGACGTTTCACTCATTAAGGCTGATTACCTGAGCCTCGTCCACACATTTTCTTCGTGTTTTCTGACCTGTCGCTATAATTACTGTAATGTACTGACTAACATATAACAATTTGATTTTTATTCCCCCCAACGCTGTTGTCATCTTCATAAGGATATAGTCAACGTCAGTTTATTAAAAGAATTTTACTAATTAACATTTCAGACAAATACCAATTTCGCTAGGTACTGTGTGGGTGTAAGGGTTAAGCATTCCACACACACACACACACACACACGCACTCCCTGTTTAAGAACTTTGATATCTTTCTACGGGTGAAGGAACTCGCCAAGCCTCTTATGGAAATATATCTAAGAAGATCTAAACAAAACAACGTAGTCTTAAACGCCCGTCGACCTAAGTAACAGCAAGTGATGTCAATGGACATATTGATGCTGGGGTCACGCTATCGACCTAACTAGTCCAAATGATGTCAATTGAGCATACTGATGATACCTTGTATCTAATGACGGTATATTATCAGGGAAATAAAAGGGAAAACCTTGAATGCATATGTGGATTATCCGTTATTTCAGAGTAACAAACACTGTGTTGAGAAATTTATTTTGGAATCAAGTTCAACCATACCAGTTGGTAATTGGGAATACCTGGTTTAAAAAGAGAGATATACATAAGTATACGTATGTAAATAGGAGAGATGGCAAGCGAGTGTTACTGGATTACGCGTTAATTGATAGGCGCAAGAGAGACTTTTGGATGTTAATGTGCTGAGAAGGGCAACTGAAGGGACGTCTGATCATTATCTTGTGGAGGCGAAGGCGAAGATTTGCAGAGGTTTTCAATAAAGAAGAGAGGATGTTGGGGTGAAGAGACTTGTGTGAGGAAGTACCAGGGGAGACTGAGTGCAGAATGGAAAAAATTGATAGCAAATGACGTAAGGGAAGTGGGAGAGGAATGGGAATTATTTAGGGAAGCAGTGATGGCTTGTGCAAAAGATGCTTGTGGCATGAGAAAGGTGGGACGTGGGCAGATTAGAAACTGAAGCGAGTGGTGGGATGAAGTAAGATTGTTAGTGAAAGAGAAGAGAGAGGCATTTGGATGATTTTTGCAAGGAAATAGTGCAAATGACTGGGAGAGGTATAAAACAAAGAGGGGAGGAGGTCAAAAGAAAGGTGCAAGAAGAGAAAAAGCGGGCAAATGAGAGTTGGGGTGAGAGATTTCATCAAATTTTAGGGAGAATAAAAAGATGTATTGGAAGGAGGCAAATAAAGTGCGTAAGACAAGAGAACAAATGGAAACATCGGTGAAAGGGGCTAATGGGGAGGTAATTATAAGTAGTGGTGAAGTGAGGAGGAGATGGAGTAAGTATTTTGAAGGTTTGTTGAATGACAGAGTGGCAGAAATAGGGTGTTTTAGTCGAGGTGGTGTGCGAAGTGAGAGGGTCAGGGAGAATAATTTGGTAAATAGAGAAGATGTAGTCAAAGCTTTGCGGAAGATGAAAGCCGGCAAGGTGGCGGGTTTGGATGGTATTGCAGTGAAATTTATTAAAAAAGGGGGTGACTGTGTTGTTGACTGGTTGGTGAGGATATTCAATGTATGTATGGTTCATAGTGAAATGCCTGAGGATTGGCGGAATGCATGCATAGTGCCATTGTACAAAGGCAAAGGGGATAAAGGTGAGTGTTCAAATTACAGAGGTATAAGTTTGTTGGGAGTATGTTGGGATTGAATCGGGGCATGTGAAGCGTCTGGGGTAAACCATGGAGAGCTGTGTAGGTATGTATATTTTGCGTGTGTGGACGTATGTATATACATGTGTATGGGGGTGGGTTGGGCCATTTCTTTCGTCTGTTTCCTTGCGCTACCTCGCAAACGCGGGAGACAGCGACAAAGAAAAAAAAAAAAAGTTTGTTGGGTATTGCTGGGAAATTATATGGGAGGATATTGATTGAGAGGGTGAAGGCATGTACAGAGCATCAGATTGGGGAAGAGCAGAGTGCATTCAGAAGTGGTAGAGGATGTGTGGATCACAGGTGTCTGTTTTGAAGAATGTATGTGGGAAATACTTAGAAAAACAAATGGATCTGTATGTAGCATTTATGGATCTGGAGAAGGCATATGATTTTTATCAAGGATGTAAGGCATATAAACGAGTAAGAAAAGAGGAAATTGATTGGTTCCCAGTGAATGTCTGTTTGCGACAGGGATGCGTGATGTCTCCATGGTTGTTTCATTTGTTTATGGATAGA
This sequence comes from Panulirus ornatus, assembly GCF_036320965.1. Lineage (NCBI taxonomy): Eukaryota > Metazoa > Arthropoda > Malacostraca > Decapoda > Palinuridae > Panulirus > Panulirus ornatus. Next base: position 3,663,112 of record NC_092267.1, on the reverse strand, counting down.
GTTGTTAGGGAAGTGAATGCAAGAGTTTTGGAGAGAGGGGCAAGTATACAGTCTGTTCTGGATGAGAGGGCTAGGGAAGCGAGTCAATTGTTGTTCACTGATGATACAGCGCTGGTGGCTGATTCGGGTGAGAAACTGCAGAAGTTGGTGACTGAGTTTGGTAAAGTATGTGAACGAAGAAAGCAGAGAGTAAATGTGAACAAGGCGAATAAGGGTTGAGGGAGACGTTGATTGGGAAGCAAGTTTGAATGGAGGAAAACTGGAGGAAGTGAAGTGCTTCAGATATCTGTGAGAGGATTTAGCAGCGGATGGAACCATGGAAGCAAAAAGTGATTCACAGCATAGGAGAAAAGGTGAAGGATCTGGGAGCGTTGAAGAATGTGTGGAAGGCGAGAACGTTATCTAGGAGAGCAAAAATGGGCATGTTAGAAGGAATAGTAGTTCCAACAATGTTATATGGTTGCGAGGCATGGACTATAGATAGGGTTGTGCGTAGGAGGGTGGATGTGAGGTGGTTTGATCAAGTAATGAAAGGGTAAGAGATGTGTGGTAATAAAGAGAGTGTGGTTGATGTTTGAGGACCATGTGGTGTGAGGTGGTTTGATCGTGTAAGTAATGAAAGGGCAAGAGAGATGTGTGGTGAGAGGGAGAGTGTGGTAGAGAGAGCATAAGAGGGTGTTTTGAAATGGTTTGCTCACATGGAGAGAATGAGTGAGGAAAGACTGACAAAGAGGATATATATATGTCAGATGTGGAGGGAACGAGAAGAAGTGGGAGACCAAATTGGAGGAGGAAGGATGGAGTTCAAAAAATTTTGAGCAATCGGGGCCTGAACATGCAGGAGGATGAAGGGTGTGCAAGGAATAGTGAATTGGAACGATGTGGTATACCGGGGTCGACGTGCTGTCAATGGATTGAACCAGGGCATGTGAAGTGTCTGGGGTAAACCATGGAAAGTTTTGTGGGGCCTGGATGTGGAAAGGGAACTGTGGTTTCGGTGCATTACACATGACAGCTAGAGACTGAGTGTGAACGAATGTGACCTTTGTTGTCTTTTCCTAGCGCTACCTCGCTACCACAGCTTCTTTTCCACATCCAGGCCCCACAAAACTTTCCATGGTTTACCCCAGACACTTCACATGCCCTGGTTCAATCCGCTGAGAGCACGTCGACCCCGGTATACTACATCGTTCCAATTCACTATTCCTTGCACACCCTTCATCCTCCTGCATGTTCAGGCCCCGATCGCTCAAAATCTTTTTCACTCCATCTTTCCACCTCCAATTTGGTCTCCCACTTCTCCTCGTTCCCTTCACCTCTGACACACATATCCTCTTTGTCAGTCTTTCCTCACTCATTCTCTCACTCATTTCATGCAAATTTATGTCATCCGAATTTAATCACATCTAAATATTGAAAAAAAAAACAAAAAAAAAAAAAACACGTATGCTATTTTCAGAAACAATGTACATGAAAGGAAGGGGTAGGGAGTTCCTATGATAAATAGATGTAAAGAAAATTTACATTTTTTATCCACCCCCCATATTCTGTACAAGGCCTAACATGATGGCGGGGTTAAACATTCATCCGAGCCACGGCAGGCAGGCCATCCTAGACCCGCTAATGGCATAGGTAATAATGTGTTAACAGCTGCCTGCTGTATAAGTAGTGCTTGGTATTACAGCTCATGTTAAAGAAGCACATGAAGGCTGCTTGCAAAAGCCTGCTCCTCATTCAATTTGTTTTGTTGCATAGAGATCATCTCCATCGTCTTGATTACTGTGCCCAGGTCGTTGCAACACTTGCAACTGGCAGGATGTTGATCTTAGAGGACTGAGCCTCAGAGGGCAAATCCTCACTTGGCCCCCCCTTCTCCGTTCCTTCTTTTGGAAAAGTAAAAACTGGAAGGGAGGATTTCCAGCCACCCACTTCCCTCCCCTTTTAGTCGCATTCTACGACACGCAGGGAATACGTGGGAAGTATTCTGTCTCCCCGATCCCAAAGGATAATATATATATATATATATATATATATATATATATATATATATATATATATATATATATATATATATATATATATAAAACAAATATATATACATATTCTGTAGTAGGTCACAGTGATGCGCGTAACGTAGTACATGCTGATAACCACAAGAATGAATGAAACACAATAAGCCTTTGTTTACTTTCGTGATTCTACACGGAAGTACATACATCTGGGTTTATCGTGTTTCATTCTTCCTCGTGGCAATAGATTTGGAAGAGTTTATTGCCAGAAGCGTAACATGACGCATACGACATTCGTCAGTTCAGTACAGCCCACAAAAAACATTAGCTCACAGCACACTGTTACCTCTTTTTGGGTTACGTGTCGCTAGCTTATCTTTCCTTTACTCCGAGTAGCATCTTGTGTCTAAAATCTTAGTTTAATTGTAACATACTTTGAACGTGAATGAAAGATCTTACGTTAATATCATTACTGAACATATTTCCAAGCTTAAGCCACGTTCCAAATCTACTGACCAATCCGTCAGGGAGGGTGAACGGCTGGGTTGACTGTGGACCGACTAATGCAAATAGGATTCAAACCTATATCGCAAAGAGGATTCGAACCTACGCGCTCGAATCCAAGTGGCCAGAGGTCGATTAGTGTAAAGCATTTCAACCAGCATTTCTCAGCATGAAAATGTATTCATCATCCTCATTCAGCGTACGATTGGAACCTGGTGGAAAAAAACTACTATCTACCATCTGAATGTCTACCTTACTCCTACTGTTACGCGTACCATCACAAGCGAGTATGGCAACGTCATCGCAGAGAACCTTGTAACTAGTCTGAGCTACCTCAGTCTGGCGTCACTGGGCAATTGAGCTGTCAGTGTGGACAGATGTTGACATACTTGATCTTGAAGCTGGTGCTGTTCAGCCTGCACTGGGGAAGGCAATGATGGGGATTCGAGAGAACTGTGAGCAGAACAAATAGTGTACCTGTTACTGAAGCTGCTGAGAGTGTTTAGCTTCATTACGTTTTATTGTACTGTGGAATATATAGTTAAGTAAGCTGGAAGTGGATTTGCCTTTAGTTGACTTTCGTAGCACGTACGAGGGAGTAAATGGGTGTATTCGCAGAGTAAATAAAGGATTTTCACCGAGCTGGATCGGTACCTTAGAGTTCTGAGATAGTTTTGCGAGGCTTCTTCTCCATCGCCGTGGCTCTGGGTTTTTAATCGTCAGAAATAAAGAGTTCCATAAAGTTGACGGCCACACCACAGGAGGAGTGTGTCTGTCTTCAGTCTCGTAATCCTTCTCTGATGAAAAAGGATTAAGTTTTTGTGAGTCATTCAAGTGGATTGAGGGCGTATTATGGTGGGAGGGAAGTCTATCCTTTGACAATGTAGGGAGGTTGTATTCTACTGGACAATCCTCACAGGAGTTAGCCGATCCATACATCAGTTGTTCCTGTAGGCACTTGCAGGTCTTTCTATGGGCAAGAGGACCCATCCTTAATTCTAGTTCAAGTGTGGTCTGTTCAACTGTAGCGTTCGAGCAAAGTGGGTGAATGTTCGGCTACGACAACACTGATGAGGATATTCCAGAATATTTCCAAACTTCTCGAGGTTCTGACCGACGGGTCAGAAAGTTTTTAAGTCATTAATGATCATTATGTTGTCTGGGTGGAGCTCCTCCTCTCTTCATGTCGTATAGACAATCAGTGGTACAATCAAATTGCACATTCATACAGTGGTAACCACTAGCGAAACTGGGCTGTTCCATGAAAAACTAAAAACAGTAGACGCCATATGTGGTGAGAGGTGCAAAATACATGGATGGAGCAATGGACTATGGTTTACAATATAAAAAAGATATCAACGTATCTCAGGCTAAGAAGATATCTACTAGAGACGAGCATAACTGACGCGTCCTACCGCTAGTGGGATACGTCCTGAGCCACAGCATTGACATACGCGGCAGTTTATCCTTCAGTAAGGACTAAAAATCGTCGAGGGTAAATGGAATAAACGACATTCCAGGCTCAGGGAAAGGAAAAGTCATAACCCATCTCAAAGTAATATGTCGAAAGCCAAGCGAGGTATACACCAGCCTCTCCTCACAGCAAAGAAAGATACGTTGTTTGTCGACCATTCAAGGGAATGAACCAAAAGGTAAGACAACAGAGGTTTTTCTGGAAAACATATTCTAAACAGATAGTCTGAGATAATGGCAGACACTCGGTATTGCCAGGGATGAAAAATGCGTCTCCCTCGCGTCCATTCCAACACAGGAGACACACTGGAAGCTTACTAGCACATGAAGCTATATGGCTCCATACTGCTGCATCTCAATATAGTATTAGACCACAGACTATGTCCACCGAAGCTTCACTACGGGAATGGGAAGGCCATGATCAGAGTCTAAAAATTTGTTGCCCAAAATGATTCCTTTATGACGCTTGAGGTAGAGGAAAGCGGAGGCATATGGCATAGAATAACAGAAAACCAGATCCTTAATATCTAGATTGGCATGGACGAGACAACTAGTGCGATGCATTATTCTGTGGATGTATGAAAATCACGTTATATGAAGGTCTCGAATCATACATCTATATCCTACTAACTCTTGTCTTTAGCGAAAACTATATTCCCTGTAAGGGCGTAATCACGAGCTAAGTGTGTTTTAGTATTTGGTTTCGCAGTAAAACCCTCTCATTTCAGATCTACATAGGTAGGGAAGCAACGGAGGCCATTTCTAAGACTATACTTGCTCACCATCAAACTGGATCCACAAATAGTTAAACACAAGACTCAGGGTTGAATGGAGGGGGGAATGGAGGTTGTCCTTTGGGAAATAAGGATGCATCATAATGGATTGTTCAAAGTTAACGAATCGCCGTACTGCTGCACCACATCGCTGCACACACACACACACACACTGCTCATCTTCGTGCGTTGTTGGCTGAGTCAGATGATATACCAGTGAACTAGATGGGTATCATCAACAGACTCTGGATCTCAGAAGATTTTCTGCAAAGTCGTCAGAATCTGCAGTCACAGATACAGATTGCAATATGTATAAATCCCTGCGGGTTGTATAAGGCGACTAAAAGGGGAGGGAGACGGTGGGGGGGGGGCTTGGAAATCCTACCCTCACGTTTTACTTTTCCAAAATAAGGAAAAGAGAAAGGGGCCCAGTGAGGATATTCCCTCTAAGGCTCAGTCCTCTGTTCTTAACCATACCTCGATAATGCAGGAAATGGCGAATATATATATATATATATATATATATATATATATATATATATATATATATATATATATATATATATATATATATATCATACATAGTCGCTTTTTTCCGCGTTACCGAGGTAGCGCAAGGAAACAGACGAAAGAATGGCCCAACCCACCCACATATAAATGTATATACATAAACGCCCACACACGCACATATACATGCCTTTAAATTTCAACGTATACATACATATACATACACAGACATATATACACATGTACATATTCATACATGCTGCCTTCATCCTTTCCCGTCGCCACCCAGCCACACATAAAATGGCAACCTCCCCCCCCCCCCTCTCCTCCTCCTCCTCCCAGGCCCGCGCAAGGTAGCGCTAGGAAACGAAAACAAAGGCCACATTCGTTCACTCTCAGTCTCTAGCTGTCATGTATAATGCACCGAAACCACATCTCCCTTTCCACACCCAGGCCCTACAAAACTTTCCATGGTTTACCTAGGACGCTTCGCATGCCCTGGTTCAATCCAATGACAGCACTTCAACTCCAGTATACCACATCGTTCCAATTTACTCTATTCCTTGCACGCCTTTCACCCTCCTGTATGTTCATGCCCCAATCGCTCAAAATCGTTTTCACTCCATCCTTCCACCTCCAATTTGGTCTCCCATGTGACCAAACCATTTCAATACACTCTCTTCTGCTCTCTCAACCACACACTTTATTACCAAACATCTCCTTTACCCTTTCATTACTTGATCAAACCACCTCAACACACTGCTAAATCCACTCCCAGATAGCTAAAAACTTCACTTTCTACAGTTTTTCTCCATTCAAACTTACCTCCCGGTTAACACATCCACCCTCCTCCACACATCCCTATCTATAGTCCATGCCTCGCAACCATGTAACATTGTAGGAGCCATCATTCCTTCAAACATACCCATCTTTGCTCTGCGAGATAACGTTCTCGCCTTCAACACATTCTTCAACGCTCCCAGAACCTTCGCCCCCTCCTCCACCATGTGACTCACTTCCGCTTCCCTGGTTCCATCCGCTGCTAAATCCACTCCCAGATAGCTAAAAACTTCACTTTCTCCGGTTTTTCTCCGATCAAACTTACCTCCCAGTTAACTTGTCCCTCAACCCTACTGAACCTTGCTCTAATTCACATTTACTCTGCTTTCTTCTTTCACACTCTTTGCCAAACTCAGTCAATAAGTTCCGCAATTTCTCACCCGAATCAGCCACCAGCGATGCATCATAACCGAACAACAACTGACTCACTTCCTATGCCCTCTCATCCACGACAGAATGCATACTTGCCCCTCTCTCCAAAACTCTTGCATTCACCTACCAAACAACCCCATCCATAAACAAATTAAACAACCATGGAGACATCACGCAATCCTACCGCAAACCGACATTCATTGGGAACCAATCATTTTCCTCTCTTCCTACTCGTACACATACCTTACATCCTTGATAAAAACTTTTCACTGCTTCTAGCAACTTACCTCCCACAACATATACTCTTAATACCTTCCACAGAGCATCTCTATCAACTGTCATATGCCTTCTCCAGATCCATAACTGCTACAAACAAATCCATCTGTTTTTCTAAGTATTTCTAACATATATTCTTTAAACATCTGATACACACATCCTCTACCACTTCTGAAACCACTTTCTTCTTCCCCAATATGATGCTCTGTATATGCCTTTACGTTCTCGATCAATATCTTCCCATATAATTTCCCAGGAATACTCAACAAACTTATACCTCTGTAATTTGAACACTCACCTTTATTCCCTTTGCCTTAGTATAATGGCACTATTCATGCATTTCGCTAATCCTCAGGCACTTCACCATGAAACATACATCTTACTAACTAGTCAACAACAGTCACCCCCATTTTTAATAATTTCCACTGCAATACCATCCAAACCAGGAGCCTTGCCGGCTTTCATCTTCTGCAATGCTTTCCCTACCTCTTCTCTGTTCATCGAACCATTCTCTCTTACCCTCTCTCGTCGCACACCACCTCGACCAAAACATCCTATATCTGCCACTCTATCATCAAACACATTCAACAGACCTTCAAAATACTCATTCAATCTCCTTCTCACTTCAACACTACTTGCTATTACCTCCCCTTTAACACCCTTCACCGATGTTCCCATTTGTTTTCTTGTCTTACGCACTTTATTTACCTCTTTCCAAACATCTTTTTAGCCTCCTTACAAATTAATGATATTCTCTCACCCCAACTTTCATTTGCCCTCTTTTTCACTTCTTACACCTTTCTCTTGACCTCCTGCCTCTTTCGTTTATACATCTACTCATTCGCAATACTTCCCTGCAAAACTCGTCCAAATTGGAACGATGTGGTATATCGGGGTCGACGTGCTGTTAACGGATTGAACCAGGGCATGCGAAGTGTCTGGGGTAAACCATGGAAAGTTTTGTGAGGCCTGGATGTGGAAAGAGAGCTGTGGTTTCGGTGCATTACATATGACAGATAGAGACTGAGTGTGAACGAATGCAGGGATTATTAGGCGTTGGAGAAGCAACACGAGGTTAGAGCAGACATATTATTCTACATCTTCCAACGTAAGACCTTCCTTAACTCATCCGGCTGGCCTCTTGTCCGTCTGGCTTTCGTTCTCCCATTGACTAAACTGGTCTGGTAAGTCCCACCCTTTTCCTAGACGAATCGTGTGCCTTTACATTGGTGTATCATAACTCTCACTTGTGACTATCTCAAGTGCTCCATATTCGTAAGATTATGTTTTAGAAATTAAGGTCAAAACAGCGAACCTAGACATGGGTAAACTCGCTGTCATCGATCTCTCCCACGGGATCTCGTGGGCTAATTCATCACAGGCTAACAGGAGTCTTGGCGGGCAAAGTAACACTACAGAAGTCCCCAGGCTCCAAGCTGTCAGTTCTGTTACAGTGGAGATTCCAAATTTTCTCCAATAAGGTGTCCGGTTGACTGGGGTCGAGCTTATGCCAAGTTGGCAATCAGAACCGATATTCTGGGAGTGTGTCACAGTGACTCAAAGAAGAGTGCCAGACTACCTTGATTTTAAGTCTTTTACATTACGTTTTATACTTTTAGAAAAGTTGGTCTATACGGCCAAAACTAACTGCAGGTGTGTTGGAGTTGAACCTTCGTCATGAGGCCCCATGGTATACGGTAGCTAGCACCGAACTGATGCCCAAAGTCTCCTCTAGAACCTCTCACTTCGTATGGTATCTGTGAGGTAAGTTTAACACCATCAGGCAAGACAACAAAGGTATTCCTATTATTACCAACTATAACCCTATATTCATATTCTATTCGACAAACAATGCACGAATATCCTTTTACCTATACTTCCATACGATTATCCTAATGGAAAATAAGAAAATTAACTTTTAGTAGATGGTTTATTGCTACAATGTGGGTTAAGGGTGAACCAGTCTCCATCATATCATCCATAAGAACACGAGTTGGGGAAGGAGGTGCATGAAACGCCCAAAACCACTGTGAGGCTTGGTCCATGATCAAAGACAAGCATAAAGATGAATATCAGGGCCATCATAACATACACTCTGACTTCTGTTATCAGTGCAAAGACGTGATGTCTTTTATGCCTTTGCTTAGAATGCTCTTCTTGCATAGGATAAGTAGACACTCGAGGGTCCGAAAAACAAATGTCCCAAAGTAAGAGACTACAGGTCTTACTGGAGTCCACAGATCCAGGGGTGGGAAATTCAAGTTATGAATTACGAGAGTCTTGGACGAAGGAAGGCCACTAATGCATGGATCTCAACTTGCTCAAAAGTCTTCCATCCAACAGACGTATACGTGTTAGTTTTCATCATTGCTCTGACCAAGTATCACGGGAGATTGTGAGGTTCGAAAAGCCATCAGGGAGGATATCGTTATCACGAACGTACAGGAGACGTATACATGTCCTGAGTTGACTTGCGTGATCGTGTCGGTACCTCTCCCCCAGCACAAGACTTGTGCTGATGTAGATGGGGAAAAATTAAGGTCTCATGCAGCGCTTTAACCGCAAAATTAAGGTCTCGTGCAGCACTTTAACCGCAATATGAGCCAAGCAGGAGACTTACGAACGTAGCGCCTCAGATCAGAACAGGAGAGCTGCAATTTCTAAGACAACCAAGAGGGTGTTGAGAGTCGTGTAAACATTCATTCGAAAAGACAAAAAATTTAAACTTAGTTTTGGTCTAAAACTGAGATTAATCTCGTGGGTAGAACGATTCCCTCTTTGCATGTTCGTCAGAACACAAAAATCAACTTAAAAATCTATTGGGACTTTGGTGATCCTACGGAGAAGATAGAGATATTTCTTTGCCCTCTCGGTCAACTGTCCGTTCCATCTTTTAGAAACAGATACAAAAACAAACAGTCGGTGCATTCCACTTGACAGCTAGAAAAACAGACATGAGCAAATGCAGCTTTCTTCGTTTGTTCCTGGCGCTACCTCGCTAACGCGAGAAACTGCAGACAAGTACGCGTGGATGAGGAGGGCGATTAGAATTTCAGGAAAAGTGAATCCATATTTGTCTCCTCCTCAGACGAGGATGGATATACCTTTACATATCCAGCCGCTGGGAGGATGTGTGAAGACTATATATGCAATCTCTCATCACACAAAACAGGCAGTGGAGAGATTTATCTTCGTACAAAGGCAGTACCATAAACACTGGACGTCAAAGTCATCGATATAAATATCAAAATTCAAATCTCAGTATCAAAGATTAACATTCAGGCATATTCCTGATAAAGTGCATCTCCTTTAGATATACGAAAGGTTAAAAGAAGACAAAGGATCCTGGAGGCGGGGATGTGTTTGGTCTTTGATCTTAAGAACTCCGGGAGACGTGAATGGAAGGGCTGACTGAGGTGGGAAGTTCTTGTCTAGCCGAGAGTGTTGGGCTAACGCCATTATTTCAGGGGAACTTGAGGTCTTAGCTTGGCACCGTCCACCCAGTAATGTCTGAAGGAGAGTCTGATAAAGACATTCAGACGCTGGGAGACGCAGAACGGTCAAATCTGTGTTCCTCCGGGAACTACTGCCCAGCTGAGACCCCCAGCGGCTGTCTAAAGTCAGGGACAGACGGGACTTGTGTATGATAACTCAATTTGCTGATGGCAGCTGTGGCGAGCCAGGGAGATGCGTTCAGACAGTGGGGAAAGTAAGAGGACCAAAGAGCAGCCAGGAAGCAACTCCTTATCGCCACCACTTTCTTCCTGAGAACTGGGCAGCCACTTGCCGGACTCCACTCGAATAAGTTTGCTCCCTCTCATACTGGACTGCCCGGGAGAGATTAAGGGAGAATATTGGAATCTCTGGGGACAGTGGTACAACCAGGGAGAAGAATGCTTCTGCCTCACCACTGATCGACGTCAAACGTAGAATAGATACGTTGAATTTGGGACAGTCAAGAGAATTTTCCTCCAGAGAAGTTACATTTCTGGTCAGCAGAAGACGGAGTTAGTTACATGGATCCAGCACTTGTACAAGTAGCTTGTACACAGGCCCAGCCACACGCTCCTGTGGCATGCAAAGGGCTGGGGTGATCCTTAGGCTGTATTGAGGACGGACGGAGAGTTGAAGCTCACACCAAGGGAGCTGCTGTGACACAAATGAAACTGAACACAGAACCTTTCGAGAAATTGTGGAAAATTGATTAAAGAGATGCGCTGAGGAAATGGACCGACGACGGCTCTGCCTGTACCACTAAACCTCTAGTTTAGCATGAAGAGATAAGAAATGAAGACATCCATGAATTTCTCATTAAAAGGCAAATAAATTCTATTTTCAAAAGACTATCAAGGAAGTAAATAGAATCAACTCAATCAAAATTATCTCTACCTGTCCATCAATCAGTCTATCGATCTATATCCATTATTCCCTCTATCTACCACTATCAGTCTATCATCCCTATCAGGTGCAGCGACAGGAACTTAGCTGTCTGATCAGCCATACTTAGATACATCGGAAATGGAGTAGGAATGGTCATCTACGAGTAGTCTCGTTGTGTCTGCCTTGTGTGTCATGAAGGTTTACGCCGGGTGAGATAAACCTACGCATGACCCACAGTCCGCACACTCGATGGAGTAGCTTCTCTTAGCAACAACTGGCCAGATCTTAGATGAGCCATAGGTAACTAGACACACACACTGGCACGGCAAGGTTGTTACAGAATGATCTCTGTAGGATGTCATCTACTCGTGTTGAATCATGTGTAGTGTCCATCTAAAGTGTTCAGATGATACTATTGGACAATGGCTAAACGTGTGCTTCATTTCTACAAAGCATCCAAAAAACAAATAAAATTATTGTCAGTATTGCTTTACTTATGCATGAGCACTTGAAAGTAAACATTTGCTTTACCGTGGTATCAGGAGTATTTAATTGCTTAAAGTACATTCTAAGTGAAATATATTAAGCAGACATTTGGTTGGTCTAAAGCAGTTTCTTTACAGAAGAAATAAGGTTACGTTTTCCTCACGAATTTCAACATAGGTTGTGGTCAGAGGGACTGGAGCACCCGCCCTTGGCCTTACCAATCTCAACTGCAGAGACTTTGTGCCGTTGGACAGCATGGATGCAATGTACGTGTATCCGTTTCTATAAACAAAGAGACAGGACTCTGGTGACAGGGTTGGATTCTAAGTGAAACCCAACTCCGATCGTCGACTCCTTACCTGACACAGCTACACTAACTCTTAACCCCAACACATCCAATAGGTTACCCCACAAAAGTCGATAAAGCTTTCCAGTCAGCATCGACCAATGCGCCGCTGCCAAACAACATCCTCTGTTAGTCAGCTCTGCCATCCGCGTCCGTAATGATCCTCGGACCAGATACCATCAGAGAAGCATCTGTCCCTCGCCCACGAACGGCTGCTTACAAGGACACTCACCTAAAGTGTGTGTGTGAGCAATGGGTGAACGTACGACATTCGGCTAAAAGGGATTGGGTTTGGGGTGTGTGGGCGAACGTATGAAAGGAATATATATATATATATATATATATATATATATATATATATATATATATATATATATATATATATATATATATATATATATCTTTCTTATTCTTTCATACTATTTACCATCTCCCGCATTAGCGATGTAGCGTTAAGAACAGAGGACTGGACTATTGAGGGAATATCCTCACCTGGCCCTCTTCTCTGTCCCTTCTTTTGGAAAATAAAAAAAAAAAAGGGAGAGGGGAGGATTTCCAGCCCCCGGCTCCCTTCCCTTTTAGTCGCCTTCTACGACACGCAGGGAATACGTGGGAAGCATTCTTTCTCCCCTATCCCCAGGGATAATATTTATATATATATATATATATATATATCATGCTAAGACATTTCTGGGAGTACATAAGGACGAATAACGGCTCACAGTGGTTAACTGAGGCCATTTGTAAGCAACACAGCAGTAAAGCCGGACGCAGTTTTTGAAAAGCAAATAAAAATTCAAAATAAAGTTAAATACAACAAAAAATTCAAAAGGTTAAAACAAACGTGGCTGCAAAAATTATATGGGACAATTACAGTATAATGCATGGACCTGTGGGAATAGAACTCCATCCCGTGACACCACCAGTGGATGACATATTCCCCTCCTTACAGTGACACAAGATGGGATCACGCTATGACCAACAGCTTAAATGTAATCTGTGCATTTACGATCGTCTCTGAATAACACAACTCAGAATCAACGACAAAAAAAAAAAAACATACATCATCTTGTGTCTAAAAGCGCAACATTAGAGAAACATGAAATATATCAAATTTCATTTACTTAACCACACACTTACTCGGCCAGGATCATATTCACTCATACAAGACTCATTTGCGTCCTTCTTAGAGTACAATGTTTGCATTACCCACACACGACCTTTCCATGAGCACATAACTATACTGTAATAAACATAAGCAAAAAAGCATTACTAAAGCGCTAGATAGGCACTGAACACACTCACACACACGCCTCCGTGGTGGAGTGGTAAGCGTTACTGACCAAGAGTCTGCCTAGGGTAGTTGGACCACCATAGGTTCGAATCCTGGGCGTGGCAATTGGCCTACACCCTAACCCAGGTGTTCATCCTCCCTTAGAGGCTGGTCGATAGCCGATTACCGGGCTGAGGTAGGTGTGTGTGTGTGTGTGTAAAGGCGTAAAGACACGGTACAAAATGTGTAAAATTACCAGACAGAACAACATGAGTGCAAAACACCTCTCCGTAACACACTTAAAAAAAATATATACACACTATTCTAATCCTCCTCAAGCGGTGTTGTTCAGCCATTCCTCGATCTCTTCACCTTTCCCTCCGCCGCCGCTCAACCTTACCTGTGTCGAAACGCCAGAAGTCACTGCGCTCCTGCAGGTCCGTCATGCCACCGTACACCCACATCTGGTTGTCGTGCATAACAGCCGAGTGAGCGTGGCGGGGTGCTGGCTGCTCCCCACGCTGCAGTACTTGCGTCCACACCTCTTCCTCTGTGGGTAGAATGAACAATGAAATGATATGGGGAGCTATAGAGACTAATGATGCCTCGATAATGTGTAGATATGGGGAGATATACAGCCCAATGATGCCTCAATAATGTGGGATGTCGTACAGATATGGGGAGCTATAGAGCCTAATGATGCCTCGGTAATGTGTAGATATGGGGAGATATACAGCCTAATGATGCCTCAATAATGTGTAGATATGGGGAGATATACAGCCTAATGATGCCTCGATAATGTGTAGATATGGGGAGATATACAGCCTAATGATGCCTCGATAATGTGTAGATATGGGGATCTATACAGCCTAATGATGCCTCAATAATGTGTAGATATGGGGAGATATACAGCCTAATGATGCCTCAATAATGTGGGATGTCGTACAGATATGGGGAGCTATAGAGCCTAATGATGCCTCGATAATGTGTAGATATGGGGAGATATACAGCCTAATGATGCCTCAATAATGTGTAGATATGGGGAGATATACAGCCTAATGATGCCTCGATAATGTGTAGATATGGGGAGATATACAGCCTAATGATGCCTCGATAATGTGTAGATATGGGGATCTATACAGCCTAATGATGCCTCAATAATGTGTAGATATGGGGAGATATACAGCCTAATGATGCCTCAATAATGTAGGATGTCGTATAGATATGGGGAGCTATACAGCCTAATGATGCCTCGGTAATGTGTAGATATGGGGAGATATACAGCCTAATGATGCCTCAATAATGTGTAGATATGGGGAGATATACAGCCTAATGATGCCTCGATAATGTGTAGATATGGGGAGATATACAGCCTAATGATGCCTCGGTAATGTAGGACGTTGTATAGATATGGGGAGATATACAGCCTACTGATACCTTAACGTGGGACGTCATAGAGATAAGGTGAACGATACTGCAAAAGTGCGATCCAGTGCACTAGCCTGATACTCAAACTTATGAAGGTGACAGTCATTTGAATTAGACAGTTGGGAAAAGAAATCTATTGTAATGATGATTCTTTTTAATCTATATGATAATCAATGGATTGCAAACTGCAACACATCACCGAGTGCTTTCAAGTTTTCTTTTGTGATAGCAGAAGAACCCAAAAAAATCTATTCAAATAGCTATGGCATTAGAATCTAAGTCCAGAGAAATCATTCTCATTCTTTACTGTTCACTGTTGCGTCCCCATATTGAATATTGCGACCAGCCTTGGACACTACTTGAAGAAAGACAGACAGAATGGGAAGAGTTACAGCGGGAAATGACCAAAATGATTCCTGGAGTGAACAACAGATTTTACGAAAGCCGAAAAAAATTTTGATCAGACAAAAAAAAAAAAAAAGAAAAACCTCTGAAGAGGTGATCCAATACAGGTAATCAAAATTATGAAAGGCTTTATCTTAATCTAACAAGCTACTTAAGGCCTGAATCGTCTGACTTCACATAATAATGGTCACAAAAGTTTCGTCTCGAATGAGGCGAAGTACATTTACTTCAAAGGGATTACTAATGTAAGGAATGATGTGCCAATTCGAGTGGTTGAGAACAGTAATATAAATTACCATTACGAAAAAAACAATTATAAATATTTCCCTTCAAGTCCACGACTAACCATATTTACGCCTTCTTAGTTACATGAATTTAAAGGTTGATTTTCCCCAATTATCTGAATGCATCATTACTATCATCACGGCAGTCTATGAGTGTCTGGTCTTATCCACTCTAACAAACATCGTCGAAAGAAGCCAGTGGTTTGCTCGTTTGGATTCCTTTTTGTGTTCCTTCTTTGTATAGTATGTGTCAGTATTACATCTATAGAAAGACAATTGTACATACATCATGGGTCGGATTCGAGCCCTGGGTGGGGTAGGTGGACGTTCTTCCCTGGGTTATATAAATCATATACATCACGGGGTAGGATTCGAACCTTGGGACGAACGTCCAGCTAGCTAACCCTAGCAGGGTTCGAGTCTGACCAGTGATGTATACGTTTTATATTGATTTGTTTTTAGTCTATGACTTTACATTCCATTTCCTCTCATCTCTTACAAAAGCTGTCTTTAATCAGAGAATATTGACAAAAAGAAAAACACAAGTGCTTGTATTCCTTGATTTCAAATTCGTTTCTACTGGACTTTGAAACTTTTTTTTGGTTATCCTTGACCTTAGCTGAAAACCCTCTGTTCTATATTTCCCTCCTGTTTACGTAACGTTTTAAAGCTGATGTTTACCTAAAATAAGTGGAAGAGGGTTGCTCTTCACTTTAAATAAGCAAGTGCAAGAGGGTTGCTTTAATATTTACAATAAGTCTCCGTTTTCGCCACTTTTAAGCATATGTTCCTCCCAATAATATCTTTTTTGTGTGATCCTTAATCAAGATTCCACATATATTTGCACCATATAACCTAGGCACACATAGTATAACGCACATATACCATCATCTTCATTCAGACCTGTTTCGTAATTCATGATCTTTGGATTTTTTTTCCTTTAATTACTTCTTAATCATATTCCTCGAGTTCCCTTAAGCTACTAACCTTCCCAAACAACCTCTTGAGCAACAGAGGCGAACCTAACCACTTTATGATCACAGTTCGGCAATTAAGATTACAAATCCATATAGTCAGATAAGGCACACACACAGATACACACACACACACACACACACACACACACACACACACACACACACAATAAGAGCAATTAGACAGACAATCGATGGTCGTTGACCATATGAGACTTTCTTCCCCCTCCCGCCCCACGACCATCTAATAAATTGACATTATTGTTCCAAAATGCCACACAGCAGTTCAAATCCAGCAGCCTCAGCGTTTGTATGAGGGACGATATTGCTATATAGATGGTATATATATATATATATATATATATATATATATATATATATATATATATATATATATATATTATCCCTGGGGATAGGGGATTAAGAATACTTCCCACGTATTCCCTGCGTGTCGTAGAAGGCGACTAAAAGGGGAGGGAGCGGGGGGCTGGAAATCCTCCCCTCTCGTTTTTTTCTTAATTTTCCAAAAGAAGGAACAGAGGGGGCCAGGTGAGGATATTCCAAAAAAGGCCCAGTCCTCTGTTCTTAACGCTACCTCGCTAACGCGGGAAATAGCAAATATTTTAAAAGAAAGAAAGAAATATATATATATATATATATATTTCCCACAAATATTCACCATTTCCCGCATGAGCGAGGTAGCGTTAAGAACAGAGGACTGAGCCAATGGGGGAACATCCTCAATCAGCCACCTTCTGTTCCTTCTTTTGAAAAGGTAAAAACTGGAGAAGAGGATTTCTAGCCCCCAGCTCCCTCCCCTTTTAGTCGCCTTATACGACACGCAGGGAATATGTGGGAAGTACTCTCTGCCCCCTATCCCCAGAGATTATATTATATATATATATATAATCCTTAACTGGATGGCCTCGATTCAGTTGCCTCTGCCACCATCAATAAAAAAGAAAAGGAAGTCTACAATCTGGTTAACCTGAGCTAGATTATAACAGTTACAAGACAGAAAACGAAAAGAGGAAGTTCCTGCTCAAGGAGGAAGCCGGAGGGAGGACATTTCCAGGATGCTTTAAACTAAAATAGTAGAATGTTTAGAAAAGAACTGATGGTTGGAGATTATGGCAATATAAAAGTAGGACAATTAATATCCAAGAAAGTGAAATAGGATGAAAAGTTGCCGGAAAAAGAAAGAAGAAAGTGGAGAGCTACGGAAGATGATCAAAGAAAATGGAAAACTTTTCCATACAGGGATGAAGAAATTAGGAAACTGAAGAATACAGTCGTAAAACATGACAAATGAAAGCAATCGAAACGACTGACATAAAAAAAAGGAGATAAGCGGTAAGAAAAAAAATAAAAATAGGTGAAGAAGGTCTTCCTTGGGTGTCCTTAAGACGGACGAGTTAAAGGAAATTCCCAATAATCATAAATCAGAAACTTGAAGAAAACAGTCGGCAGACTTTTTAGATGCTGAGGAATGAGAGAGAGAGAGAGAGAGAGAGAGAGAGAGAGAGAGAGAGAGAGAGAGAGAGAGAGAGAGAGAGAGAGAGAGAGAGAGAGATGCTCGGGCTGCTGCTGAAGACTGGGGACATAGAAGTAGAGAGGGACAAATCTACCTACCTATAGAGAGAAGAGCAATACATCTTAAGACAAAGCGACGTAGTCAAAAATGTTTATTGGTAGGTTTCGTGAGGGGACGAGGTGATGGCTACTGAAGATCAATGCACAGAAGCGGAGATGGAGGTTTGAGAAAGAAGCGTAGACGATTTAACCACTGCAGATCTCAGCTGACTAGCGAGATAAAATCAGGGAGCCAGTGGGTCGGAGGACTATGAGTACTTCTCAAAAGAAAAAAAAAAAACAATTTCGAACAGAAAAAACAATAAAAAAGAAAGGGAAGAAAATGCAGATCAAAAGAGAAGACTGCACAATGCATTTTCTGTGGTAAAAGGAAGAAAACGGATTTATGATACGTACAAGAATACGACGACCAGATCAGTTTCCTTTCGATATGAAGTAGCCAAGCAGTATTTATTGAGAAGTTCAACAAATGAGGTAGATGAAAAATACGTCAGGAGAGGAAAGAATAAAGACAGAAAGCAATAAAACAAGGGCGATCAAGCTAGGCTTAAAAGCATTAGCGAGGTAACGCAAGGAAACAGACGAAAGAATAGCCCAAACCACCCATATACATATGTATATACATAAACACCCACACACGCACATATACGTACCTATACATTTTAACGTATAAATACATATATACACACAGACATATACATATATACACATGGACACGTCCTTCATCCACTCTCGTCGCCACCCCGCCACATGTGATATGGCACCCCCCCCCTCCCCCCGCGAGGAACCGCTAGGAAAAGACAACTAAGGCAACATTCGTTCACACTCAGTCTGTAGCTGTCATGTGTAATGCACCGAAACCACAGCTCCCTTTCCACATCCAGGCCCTACAAAACTTTCCATGGTTTACCCCAGACGCTTCACATACCCTGGTTCAATCCAGTGAGAGCATGTCGACCCTGGTACACCACATCGTTTCAATTCACTCTATTCCTTGTACGCCTTTCGCTCAAAATTTTTTTCACTCCATCCTTCCATCTCCAATTTGGTCTCCCACTTCTCGTTCCCTCCACCTCTGACACATATATCCTCTTTGTCAATCTTTCCTCACTCATTCTCTCCATGTGACCAAACCATTTCCATACATCCTCTTCTGCTCTTTCTTAACCACACTTTTTACTACCACACATCTCTCTTACCCTTTCATTACTTACTCGATAAAACCACCTCACCCCACATATTATTCTCAAACATTTCACTTCCAGCACATCCATCCTCTCCGCACAACCCTATCTATAGCCTATGCCTCACATATAACATTGTTGGAACCACTATTCCTTCAAACATACCCATTTTTGCTCTCCGAGGTAACCTTCTCGCCTTCCACATATTCTTCAACGCTCCCAGAACCTTCGCTCCCTCCCCCACCCTGTGACCCACTTCCGCTTCCATTGTTCCATCTACTGCCACATCCACTCCCAGATATCTAAAACACTTCACTTCCTCCAGTTTTTATCCATTCAAACTAACCTTCTAATTAACTTGTCCCTTATTCCTACTGAACCTAATAACCTTGCTCTTATTCACATTTACTCTCAGCTTTCTTCTTTGACACACTTTACCAAACTCAGTCAACAGCTTCTGCAGTTTCTCACTCGAATCAGCCAACAGCGTTGTATCATCAGCGAACAATTACTGACTCACTTCCCAAGCCCTCTCACCCACAACAGACTGCCTATTTGCCCCTCTCTCCAAAACACTTGCATTCACCTCCCTAACAACCCCATCCATAAACAAATTAAACAACCATGGAGATATTATGCACCCCTGCCGCAAACCGACATTCACTGAGAACCAATCACTTCCTCTTCCTACTCGAACACATGCCTTACATCCTCGATGAATACTTCTCACTGCTGCTAGCAATTTACCCCCTACACCATATATTCTTAATACCTTCCACAGAGCACCTCTATCAACTATCATATGCCTTCTCCAGATCCATAAATGCTACATACAAATCCATTGGCTTTTCTAAGTATCTCTCATGCATTCTTCAAAGCAGACACCTGATCAACACATCCTCTACCACTTCTGAAACCACACTGCTCTTCCCCACCCTGATGCTCTGTACATACCTTCACCCTCTCAATCAATACCCTCCCATATAATTTCCCAGAAATACTCAACAAACGTATACCTCTGTAATTTGAACACTCACCTTTATCCCCTTTGCCTTTGTACAATGGCACTATGCATGCATTCCACCAATCCTCAGGCACTTCATGAACCATACATACATTGAATATCCTTACCTACCAGTCAACAACGCAGTCACCCCTTTTTTTAATAAATTCCAATGCAATACCATTCCAACCCGCCCTTTTGCCGGCTTTCATCTTCCGCAAAGCTTTCACTACCTCTTCTCTATCTATCAAATCATTCTCCCCGACCCTCTCACCTCGCACACAACCTCGACCAAAACACCCTATATCTGCCACTCTATCAAATACATCCAACAAACCTTCAAAATACTCATTCCATCTCCCTGTGACTTCACCAATACTTTTTATCTCCCTATTTGCCCCCTTCACCGTTGTTCCCATTTGTTCTCTTGTCTTACGCACTTTATCTACCTGCTTCCAAAACATCATTTCATTCTCCCTGAAATCTATGATACTCTCTCACCCGAACTCTCATTTGCCCTCTTTTTCACCTCTTGCACCTTTCTCTTGACGTCTTGCCTCTTTCTTTTATACATCTCCCAGTCATTTGCACTATTTCCCTGCAAACTTCGTCCAAATGCCTCTTTCTTCTCTTTCATTGATAATCTTACTTCTCTATCCCACCACTCACTACCCTTTCTTATCTGCCCACCTCCCACCTTTCTCATACAACAGGCATCTTTTGCGCAAGCCATCACTGCTTCCCTAAATACATCCCATTCCTCCCCCATTCCCCTTACGTCATTTGCTCTCACCCTTGTCCATTCTGCACTGAATCTCTCCTGGTACTTCCTCAAACAAGTCTCCTTTCCAAGCTCACTTGCTCTCACCACTCTCTTCACCCCAATATTTTCTCTTCTTTTCTGGACACCTCTACATATCTTCACTTTCGCCTCCACAAGATACTGATCAGACATTCCTCCAGTTGCCCATCTCAGCACATTAATATCCAAAAGTCTCTCTTTCGCGCTCCTATCAATTAACACGTAATCCAATAACGCTCTCTGGCCATCTCTCCTACTTACATACGTATACTTATGTATATCTCTTTTTAAACCAGGTATTCCCAATCACCAGTCCTTTTTCAGCACACAAATCTAAAAGCTCTTCATTTCCATTTATAACACTGAACACCCCATGTACACCAATTATAACCTCGTGCATCTAAGCTGCTAATACTATCACTCAGCTGCTCCCAAAATCTTCTCATGCCCAGGTGCATAGGAACCAATAATCACCCATCTCTCTCCATCCACATTGCTTTACCCATATCAATCTAGAGTTTACTCTTTTACACCATCACATACTCCCACAACTGCTTTAGCAGTAGTGCTACTCCTTCCTTTGCTCTTGTCCTTTCACCAACCCCTGATTTTACTCCCAAGACATTCCCAAACCACTCTTTCCCTTTACCCTTGAGCTTCGTTTCACTCAAGAGCCATAACATCCAGGTTCCTTTCCTCAAACATACCACCTATCTCTCCTTTTTTTCATCTTGGTTACAGCCATACACATTTAGACACCCCAATCTGAGCCTTCAAGGAGGATGAGCACTCCCTGCATGATTCCTTCCGTTTCCCCTTTTACAAAGTTAAAATACAAGGAGGGGAGGGTTTCTGGCCCCCCGCTCCCGTCCCCTTTAGTCGCCTTCTACGACACGCGGATAATGCGTGGGAAGTATTCTTTCTCCCCTATCCCCTAGATAGTTAAGACGTCCTGGATTATGGTATTCAGTAATTGTCATCTCCGTTAACACAGAATAACTGCATTGCTGTTATATGCTTACATCAACTTATAAACTCGAAGAAACTTCTGATCCAGAAAAGTATAAAAGTCTGTTCTTTTCTAAATATTGGGTCAGGCAACTTACAGATCACAGAAATAGGGTGACCGCGATCAAACTCTACTTATAAAGTTATGCATACAAGAAGTAAATCATTACGAAAGTATGGAAAGTAATGGAAAGTCAATACCCTAAATTATTAGGTATAAAAAAGCAGTGGTATTAAAAGCATCTTTACACAACATAGCTCACGAACCCGAAGTCCAGAACTGTACACCCAAGGCCGACCATAAGGGAGCCTCATGCAGTGGCTGGCGGACCCTTTCAATAAGGAACTATACAAGTTCCTCCAAAGTGTGCCAAACCGACCGACATGCACTGGCTCGTTTAAGCATGAGGGATCCAGCAACCAACAGTATGGACGATCAATCTTTCGTCAAGGAAGCTTAGCCAGAGATCAAGCTCTAGAGAAAGTGAGTGATGATCTAAAAAGAATATTATGTATACTAAAGATAATATAACTTAGGAGGAGCTTCAAGTTTTTCCCATTCAAAGTTTACTGAAATGACCGTCTGAAACGTGTAACAATATTGGGTGAAGATTATAACATACATACAAACACGCACACACACATACACGTATAACAGTGTGGCGACACAAATGTAAATCACTCTCTCTATAATACACAAACTAATAATGAAACTACACACACACACATTATATATATATATATATATATATATATATATATATATATATATATATATATATATATATATATATATATATATATATGCAGGAAATAAATAAAGTCAAGCTCTTTCGTACAGTTCTACTGTCAAGACTGAGTACAGATAGAGAGGACCAGAATATAATATAGCAGCCGCCACTGGGCGAGGCAGGCAAATGAATTACGAAACACATGCAAGGATTAAGGCACGTTGACCCTCTTGCCAATGGCCTCAACTTATCGAACGATTCCCTTATACTACCCAGGGAGATTATATGTATGTTGGCCGAAGTCTACAGCAGGGGTTGAACCAGACTCAGGTGAACGTCGTCTGTGCAGTTCTGCTTAGGTATGCTGTAACACAAAGTTTCGTGATTCGTGTTACAT
This sequence comes from Panulirus ornatus, assembly GCF_036320965.1. Taxonomy (NCBI): domain Eukaryota; kingdom Metazoa; phylum Arthropoda; class Malacostraca; order Decapoda; family Palinuridae; genus Panulirus; species Panulirus ornatus. The sequence goes on along the minus strand of NC_092267.1, from coordinate 3,640,064 downwards.
TCTCAAGTGACTGGAGATGAAAACAAGGTCCAGGTATATATGTACAAGTCAAGGATGAGGAGACAAACTATTGACCAACGAGGGATTAATGAGGTAGGAGGCTAGCCCCTTGTCTGACCAATCAAAGCTCGCCCCCCTTCAAATCGGAGGGGTGGGTGTGCTACGCCAAGTGATGTCATCCCTTATCCAGACGTTCTCGCTGGGGCAGGTCAAGGATCGGGTGCTCGGCAAAACCAAGAACTCGTCAGCTTGCGGGGGTCATGCTCGGGGATATCTCCTTACTGTAACGTCAGACAGACAGCGTCGTAACAGGTTCCCTACTAAGGGCGCTCTTCGCACATTTCTACGTGGGCACGATCAAGAAGCCCCTACTTACTGTCGGTATGTGGACGATGTCTTCATTCCACTTTGGGATACGAAGGAGCTCCGGAAGTTGAGTACAGGTTCATGGTCGAGTCCGGCCTCAATTTCACGTTAGACAACATCACCGACGGCGCGGTGTGTTACCTCAATATATCATTGAACCAATCGCACCACCACTTCAACACCATCGTTCACGTCAGAGCCACAAACCGTGGACAGTGTCTGACTGGTAAGGATGAGTCCCCAGCGGTATAGGGACTCCACCACGATTGCTTGTGATCGACAGCCCTTATCCCGCTGCTCGTCATGGACTGCTACCAATCAAGACCGGGTCGCTTAGGTTCTAGTTAATAGCGGATATTCAGACAGGGAAATCTTGGTCTGTACTCGCAAGGACCTGGACAGATGGTATCAAGGAAGCCATACAAAAAGAAAACCACTGAACCAGACGTCCCTAAATCAGGCAGTGGCTAATGACCCAATCCGCCTTTACTACAAGGCCTTCATGTCCACTTGGATGAACGAGCGATCAAGGGCGTAATAAAGAGAAACCCAAAGACCTGAAAACATCACATCTCTTGCTGAAAAAAAAAAAAAAATACAAAGGCCAACTACTTTTCAGATGAGTGAATATATCAACGCCCACACAAGGACTATACGCCCCTTACGTCATGTATAGGCATGGCCAGTAAATTGTACCAACGTCTTTCATGTCATCTAGAAAGTGAAACCCCGAAAACACATCCGAGATCCTACCACACCACCACCACCTCACAAAGATGTTGGAGAAAGGGATGTCCACATTAGACTCTTCACTAAGTTCCAGACGCTTTCAGACGCTCGAGGTCCTTCTACATCAAGGAGAGATCCCCAGGCTAAGACTGACGAACTCCAGGTCTTCCCCAGCATCCGATCCTTGACCTGGACCAACGAGAGCGGGTGAAGAAGTGATGACGTCACGTCGCGGCACGCCCCCCCCGCCGATCTGAGGCAGCGAACGTTCATTGGTCGGACAAGGGAGGGAGTACCGCCCACCTCATCTATCTCTAATCAATAATTTTTCTCCTGATCGTTGAATTGTGGTTATCTACCTACCTGGACCTTGTTGTACTTTCCTCACGCTTGAGAACGTGACACGAAGCGGTGTGTTACTGTACACTGAAAAAGAATTACATGATTGATATCAACAGAACTTGGCTCTGGTGGAAACTACCCAAACATATAAGTGAAACAAGTTGAAGATATCAGTGAGAAATTGATGAATGTTGAATTAGCTGTCATTCCGTGAAACATATTCGTAATCTGCCGCCTCAGTCTGTTAGAAGGCGCATCCTGAGTGGAGACACATTTATGGCGTTGCTCAACTGTCAGGAGTAGAGTTCCATTAAACAATTTTTGAATATAAAGGAGTCCAGTATGTCCCTGCTACACGAAGTATCGCAACCTTGGACTGCGGAAACCTACAGAGATGCCATTGGGTAAGGTGTGTATATATATATATATATATATATATATATATATATATATATATATATATATATATATATATATATTTTCTTCTTTCAAACTATTCGCCATTTCCCGCATTAGCGAGGTAGCGTTAAGAACAGAGGACTGGGTCTTTCAGGGACTACCCTCACCTGGCCCAATTCTCTGTTCCTTCTTTTGGAAAATTAAAAAAAAAACGAGAGGGGAGGATTTCCAGCCCCCCACTCCCTCCCCTTTTAGTCGCCTTCTACGACACGCAGGGAATACGTGGGAAGTATTCTTGCTCCCCTATCCCTATATATGATTTCGGTGCATTATACATGACAGCTAGAGACAGAGTGTGAACGAATGTGGCCTTTGTTGTCCTTTCCTAGCGCCACCTCGCGCACATGCTGGGGGATGGGGTTGTTATTTCATGTGTGGCGGGGTGGCGACGAGAATGAATAAAGGCAGACAGTATGAATTATGTACATGTGTATATATGTATATGTCTGTGTATGTATATATATGTATACGTTTAAATGTATAAGTATATATATGTGCGTGTGTGGACGTATGTATATACATGTGTATGTGGGTGGGTTGGGCCATTTTTTCGTCTGTTTCCTTGCGCTACGTCTCTAACGCGGGAGACAGCGACAAAGTATGATAATGATATATATATATATATATATATATATATATATATATATATATATATATATATATATATATATATATATATATATATATATTTCTTTTTCTTTCAAACTATTCGCCATTTCCCGCGTTAGCAAGGTAGTGATAAGAACAGAGGACTGGGCCTCTGAGGGAATATCCTCACCTGGCCCCTTTCTCTGTTCCTTCTTTTGGAAAATTAAAAAAAAAAAAACAAAAGGGGAGGATTTCCAGCCCCCCCGCTCCCTCCCCTTTTAGTCGCCTTCTCCGACACGCAGGGAATACGTGGGAAGTATTCTTTCTCCCCTATCCCCAGGGGTATATATATATATATATATATATATATATATATATATATATATATATATATATATATATATATATATAAAGTTAAGAGTAAATGTGAATAAGAGCAAGGTTATTAGGTACAGTAGGGTTGAGGGTCAAGTCAATTGGGAGGTGAGTTTGAATGGAGAAAAACTGGAGGAAGTGAAGTGTTTTAGATATCTGGGAGTGGATCTGTCAGCGGATGGAACCATGGAAGCGGAAGTGGATCATAGGGTGGGGGAGGGGGCGAAAATTTTGGGAGCCTTGAAAAATGTGTGGAAGTCGAGAACATTATCCCGGAAAGCAAAAATGGGTATGTTTGAAGGAATAGTAGTTCCAACAATGTTGTATGGTTGCGAGGCGTGGGCTATGGATAGAGTTGTGCGCAGGAGGATGGATGTGCTGGAAATGAGATGTTTGAGGACAATGTGTGGTGTGAGGTGGTTTGATCGAGTAAGTAACGTAAGGGTAAGAGAGATGTGTGGAAATAAAAAGAGCGTGGTTGAGAGAGCAGAAGAGGGTGTTTTGAAATGGTTTGGGCACATGGAGAGAATGAGTGAGGAAAGATTGACCAAGAGGATATATGTGTCGGAGGTGGAGGGAACGAGGAGAAGAGGGAGACCAAATTGGAGGTGGAAAGATGGAGTGAAAAGGATTTTGTGTGATCGGGGCATGAACATGCAGGAGGGTGAAAGGAGGGCAAGGAATAGAGTGAATTGGAGCGATGTGGTATACAGGGGTTGACGTGCTGTCAGTGGATTGAATCAAGGCATGTGAAGCGTCCGGGGTAAACCAAGGAAAGCTGTGTAGGTATGTATATTTGCGTGTGTGGACGTGTGTATGTACATGTGTATGGGGGGGGTTGGGCCATTTCTTTCGTCTGTTTCCTTGCGCTACCTCGCAAACGCGGGAGACAGCGACAAAGTATAAAAAAAAAAAAAAAAAAATAAAGTTAGCTATCAAAAGGCCTCTTATTCTAATGATCATGTATGAACAGCACGAGGTATACTGTGCCAGTGTCTCTAGCCTCAGTCCTCGAGCAGTTTGGACCGACACTTGACGAGTGATCTTCAGTGATGAGGTCAAGTGACCGCCAAGACCCAGACCATTGTCAGCTTCGTCACCTGCCATTGTTACACGCACAAGTGTTCGTTCTTCCACGTACCGACGACCGCAAGGGTTTTTTTTTTACCCATATTTTTCTAAATAAAAAAAAAATGCATTTGATCTACCCAAGACATTAACATTATAAATTATTTATTTTCCTAACAATAATTAAATGATTTATTTTCCTAACAGTAGACGCAATGTTAGTATCTTCAACTACCTCTCTGATACAAAAATTATTGTTGCCAATATCACCGAAGTAGTGAAAATACAAGTCCCTGCCCTTCGCTCTTTCTGCCCATTTATTTGAGTGTTAAACAAGATCGACTTATTTCACATATTCTTATTTCATACTTCAGTGAAATTTCCAGCGTTAGCAAGGTAGCGCCAGGAACAGACGAAGAAAAGCAACTCGTGTAATGCACCGAAAACATAGCTCCTTATTCACATCCAGGCCCGACAGACGTCTCCATGGATCACCAAGGACGCTTCATATATGTGTATGTATGTATCCATGTATGAAGAAGGTATGCGAGAAATACTTAGAAAAACATATGGAATTGTATGTAACATTTATGGATCGGGAGAAGGCATATGATAGAGTTGATAAAGGTTCTCTGGGAAGGTATTAAGAGTATATGGTGTGGGAGGCAAGTTGCTAGAAGCAGTGAAAAGTTTTTATCGAGGATGTAAAGCATGTGTACGAGAAGTTAGAGAGGAAAATGATTTGTTCCCAGTAAATATCAGGTTGCGGCAGGGATGCGTGATGTCTCCATGGTTTTTTAATTTGTTAATGGATGGGGTTGTTAGGGAGGTAAATGTAAGAGTTCTCGAGATAGGGGTAAGTATGCAGTCTATTGTTGATGAGAGAGCCTGGGAAGTGAGTCAGTTGTAGTTCGCTGATGATACAGCGCTGGTGGATGATTCGGGTGACAAACTGCAGATGTTGGTGACAGTGTGGTAAAGTGTGTGAAAGAAGAAAGCCGAGAGTAAATGTGAATAAGAGCAAGGTTATTAGGTTCAGTAGGGTTGAGGGGTAAGTTAATTGGACGATAAGTTTGAATGGAGAAAAACTAGAGGAAGTGAAGTGTATCTGGGAGTGGACTTAGCAACTGATGGAACCATGGAAGCGGAAGTGAGGCACAGGGTGGAAGAGGGGGCGAAAGTTCTGGGAGCGTTGAAGAAGGTGTGGAAGGCGAGAACGTTGTCTCGGAGAGCAAAATGGGTATGTTTGAAGGAATAGTGGTTCCAACTATGTTATATTGTTGGAAGGCATGGGCTATAGATAGGGTTGTGCGGAGGAGGGTGGATGTGTTGGAAATGAAATGTCTGAGAACAATATGTGGTGTGAGGTGGTTTGATCGAGTAAGTAGTGAAAGGGTAAGAGAGATGTGTGATAAAAAGAGCGCGGCTGAGACAGCAGAAGAGGGTGTATTGAAGTGGTTTGGTCACAAGGAGAGAATGAGTGAGGAAAGATTGACAAAAAGGATATGTGTGTCAGAGGTGGAGGGAACGAGGAGAAGTGGGAGACCAAATTGGAGGTGGAAGGATAGAGTGAAAAACATTTTGAGCGTTCGGGGCCCGAACATACGGGAGGGTGAAAGGCGTGCAAGGAAGAGAGTGAATTGGAACGATGTGGCATTTCGGGGTCGACGTGCAGTCAATGGATTGGACCAGGGCATATGAAGCGTCTGGTGTAAACCATGGAAAGTTCTGTGGGGCTTGGATGTGGAAAGGGAGCTACGGTTTCGGTGCATTATTACATGACAGCTAGAGACTGACTGTGAACGAATGTGGCCTTTGTTGTCTTTTCTAGGGCTACCTTGCGCGCGCGCGGGAGGAGGGAGGCGCCATTTCATGCGTAGCGGGGTGGCGACGGAAATGGATGAAGGCAGGAGGTATAAATAAGTGCATGTGTATATATGTATATGTCTGTGTATGTATATGGATGTATACGTTGAAATGTATATCTATATGGGCGTGTGCGGACGTTTATGTATATACATGTGTGTGTGGGTGGGTTGGGCCATTCTTTCGTCTGTTTCCTTGCGCTGCCTCGCTAACGCGGGAGACAGCGACTAAATATAATCATATATATATATATATATATATATATATATATATATATATATATATATATATATATATATATATGAACACACAGAAAATGAAGAAACCATTTAATCTTTAAAATTTCGCAATAATCACTCTGGGACGTACAACAGAGACTGCAACATATTTGGGCAATAGTGTGGGAGACTGGCAACCCTGACCCATAAAGTCCTCGACTAGTGACTGTGGGAGGGGAGAAGCAGGCGCCGCTGGCTGACCCCGTCTGTATGTGGTGTCGCGTAAGGAGGGGGACTTGCCCCATGTGGTTTACGTCATATGTGGATGATGGCGGTTGAGAGAGGACTAGCACCTCTAAATTATAATCATTTAACGGTGATGGCCCTCTGGCTGGCAGAACTGGAGGTTTCATCTCACTCTATCTAGGGATTACGGTAGGAGGAGGTATTAGATCGGGTCTGATGGCTACTAATGTCCCTCTCTTGGGTGACTGCCAGAGGCACACTGGGGAAAGAACATCTCGGGTTTAAGTCACCTGCCAGTGATGGCCTCTGGGGGACGTGGGTGAACACACGACACTGGTCCATCCAATCCGTTGTTGACGTTCACGAGAGAGATCCATAACATTGATCCACTTATGAAGTGCGACGCTGGGAGGAAGATATGGAACCAGCGCTCACCTCATCTGGCCATGATGGACTTGGGTAAAGATGGCATCCAATATCACTTAAGACTCGTCTTTAAGTAATGCTTTATAAAGGAAGGCGTAGCAAACTGGTTCAAATCTTATCTATAGTTAATATTATAGGCAGGAAGGAGTGATGTACGGCTCATTTTCATCTGAAGTCAATGGTATCGCAACGAAGTAATGGGTATCATCTCTCCTTAGCTGATGTTCCGTTAGTGAACGAGATGTTCCATTAGTGAACGAGATATAGTTACAACCTATCTATAGCCTACGTCATGCAAGGGAAGGAAAGACTTTTGGGTTCACCTTATCCTTAGCTGATGCTGTAGGGCTGGAGTGGCTTGTATGCGACTCCAACTTAACCTGTGACTGATGTCTGTGTCAGGACTGTATCGCGTAATGATCCATCTATGGCCTATAGCATGACGGGAGTGGCACATGCGACCATCCCATCAGTATGTGATGGAAGAGGGACGGTATACAGGGTCCAACCTCGGTCGCTGATTATCTTGCGTGTAATTGTCTCAAGTGCGTCTGGCTTTCGGGTTGCCAGCATCACGACTCTCTCTCATCACACAGGACGAAGGAGACCCAAACCCACGATCCCAGCGTATGGGTGAGGGAGCTAAGTCAGTATCTCACAGTACCCTCCCTCACCCGGAACCATTAGCATTAAACGTTCGACATGGGCGTCGCATAATCGCATTCAAAATACGTTTCGTAATGGAATGTATTCTGTGGGACTGGCGAAATTCGATCTCGAACAAAATTGCTTAATTGTATCACAAGTGCATAATATAGAGTCGACATAACTCTCATGAATATTAATACCACATAATGCACACGAATGGCAAAACATAACTATTTATGCAAGCCCTTTAGGCTTATTCCCCTTCCCACCAGTGGATGCCAGGCCATCCCCCAGCTCCCGCCTTCCTCCTCGAAGTGATAAGGCGCCTGGCAACCATATATCACGACGAAAAAGGATGATGGGGGAACAGGCGTGGTCCCTCTCGCTGCTAGCGTCACCATCCTACAGAAATAGACTCTACAAAGAATCGTTTTACCTGCGAATGGTTTCATTTTTTTTTTCTTTTTTGGTGCTTTAAGGATAGAATGACGAGACGACTTTGAAGTGGAAATGAACGCTGAAATATTGATGTGAAATAACTGAGCAGAGTAATCTCAAGTCTCCTTCCCTATGTAACAATTTCATACATCGTACTCGTAAAACAAAGGTAGGCAGAGTGTAGAGAGAGAGAGAGAATGAAATGAGAACATGACTCTTGTTCCCTTATACAGTTTGGCTTACGACCCTAATGAGTTAAGCTATACTCAACATTTCGCCTTTCATCATAAACAAATATTATCTTACCTCGTCGACAAACATCGAAAACATTTTTTTGCATGTGACATGATAGAAGAGTTTTGTATATAATCTAAGCAAACACATGTCTTCTCAGTGTTATAAGGCACAAGACACCTCCCGTCTGTGTGGTGTCTGTAACCTAATCACTGAGCCTGTCTTTTGATCCATAATCTTTACCATCAACTTTGCAATATAACGTTTATCACACGTACCTTTTTGCACCATGAAATGGTCAGTAATGAACGCGTATATTCAACAGCTAGTTACGGTAAGTAGAGGTTAGCACCCTTCTACTTCAAGCAACAAAGGCGTTTGACATTCCTAATAACTTCATTCACCGTCTGCGTGTTTTAAAAAGGGGAAAGACGACGTGTGCGAAAACACATCACCACATCAGGTGAGAGAACCAGCTCGATAGATTAAAGCTGCAACAGGTCTAAGAAAAAAAAAGAAAATAGATATATGTTATGCTCTTCCACTTCTTTCTAATCTCAACTGGATTTATCAAACAAGTGAAAATCTAAAAAGGCGAAAACCAAATAATGATAGCAAAAGGAAGACTTCCCTCTGGTGTGTTATAACAAGTGATGAAAGTAATATCAACTATCATATATACCGTCAAACGAAGACTTCTATTCGTGATAATGTCACAGGCTGGATCATATACTTTATATAGCTACTTTTGCCTCGCTGAACATTATGTTACAATGGAGATCCCAAAGGAGCACTTCTTTCGCAAATTCTCTTGAATGTCTTGATACATGACCTTCCATTACCTCAGGCCAAGCCACATCTTGAAGGCCATCTCATATGCAGACTATCACAACACCATCCTGACACCACAAATCAACATCATACATACAGCGTTGCATTGTACAACTGGGAACAATGGCTCGCCAAGACCAGAAGGTCTGCATTTCCACAATGGTCTTCGATCCCTCTTTTAACCCTAAGCAAACATCCTCGGTTTATCTTTAATGCACACTCACCATCATAGCACAAAACACCAACCATTCTAGGCATCACATATGACAAACAGACACACACACGGCATTCACTCCCCAAATCAATAACATCTCAAAAAGCAAGAGACAAACTATTTGCCCTCAGAACACTAATTGGCATCAGGTTTGGACAAGAAAAAAAGAACCTCCTTAACCTCCTGTACAAACAGTTCATCCCCTCTACTTTAAACAAAGCGTCACGTGCCTGGTCTTCGATCCTCTCAAAAGCAAATAAAACAAAGCTATAAATCACACAATATAGAGCACTCAGAACAATCACTGGCCACCTAGCAACCACAATCACTCGACAGCTTCACAGTGAAACAAAGATTCTCCCAATACTGTCCTGCTTCAAGATCCTCGGTATTCGAATCTATACAAGAGCACCAGATCCTCCCATCTTAATCGCTCTGTTAGATAACCACCAACCCCTAGGTTAAAGGTCCATCCCTGCCTCACATTTCAATAACTTCTCCTCACTAACACCGACAAACACGACCTCATTGCAATAACCCGACAAACCCTAAAGAAAACGATCTCCCAACACAGTTTTCAACTTCAACCCACCAGACATACACCCACTGGAAGCCACACTCCCTAGACAAACACGAGTTACACTCTCCCGTCTACACGCTCTCAAAACTACAAATATCGTTTCATTATATCCCAAGACTCTTCATGCCCATGATGCAATTACCATAAAGAAAACACCGAACACTTAACATTCAACTGCCCTGCACACTCTCTCTCTCTCTCTCTCTCTCTCTCTCTCTCTCTCTCTCTCTCTCTCTCTCTCTCTACACACACACACACACACAATCATAACACTTTATGACCTATGATCCAGACCGGTGGAAGTGGACAGCTTCCTGAGCGCTGCAGGAGCCTCATGATAACAGACGAAACCTATATGGCAGGAAGTAAGCAATCAAAATATGCAAGGCTGATACCTGGCATATATTCTAGATGGAACCTAGAGACACGGGAAATCCAAGGAAAAAAAAACCCACCCTGTTAGCCGTTAGCCAGCGACAAACATATATAGACGTACATGCGAAAACCTACGCAGTTACACACACACACACACACACACACACACACACAATACTAAAGCAGAAAAACAAACAAAAGTATAACACAAAACAGGTCCTACCCTCTTTCCCTTACAACCTATACAGAAACACGTACGCAGAGTCAGGTAATGAAAATTTACATTTACTGGAAAGCAAAAATGTTCACTAGTAATGATTGTCTGTCTATTCTAAAGACTTATATAATCATAGTGTTCTTATCCTATACTTTAGCATTAACTGTGATACTGCAACTTTTGAGAATAGAACAGATTAAGCTCAGCCTTTCCTTTTTTTTTGAAAAAAAATTCGAGTGTACCACTTCAAGCAGAGTAATGCCAGTTGTACATTTTGCCCTCCGTCTAGACAGATTTATATCCCTAATAGTTCATGGATGCACTGAGGTATTCTAATGAGTTATAAATCCCGTAGGTACTAGTTGGTGTGGCGATTTGTCTACACTGACTCAAATTTGTTGCTAGGGGAAGAGGGATTTGGCTAAATTTTCTTGGTTTATTTTTCCCATCATTTCCCCAAATGCGAATCGTTGGGTTTCTTCGTTCGAGAAAATTCTCGCCTTAGACACTGTTCTTAATTGAAGGTAATTACTAAATGGTGGTATAATATGCAACTGAAGGGTGACATGCCTGATTTTAGAATCTTTTGAGAAGTGAATCTTTTTTCATTCTTTTTTTTCAGCGGATCTGGGCATCAGTTGGTGACTGTATCGGGCGATACTTGGCGAAGTGGCTGCTGTCTCGTATAATATTATGTCTTACTAGTTTCCTTTGGGGATAAAAAAGTTAACGTACTATAAACCGACAAAGAATTGAGACTTCTAATACAGTGTTGAGGTTAGAAGTTACCCATGACCACTTTGAATTCATCACCTTGCCAAATCACTGCGTCCAAGTTTACTTGCAATTTGAGTCTTCAAATATGTCCTTTTCATCTCCCTAGATAATTTCCTCGATGATTTCTAAGAGTTCAGCGCATCGATAACAGTAACAGAAAACATACATATTAGGGAAATCATTCTAGAACTTGACACAAGAGTGTCAGGACGTGGCAGGACAGATCTTCCCATCTGACGTGATTTTGAGAGAATTTGGTGTGCAAGACAATCTCCACGGTTGGTATGAAGGCGGATCTTAATGTTTCTGTTGAATCCTACGTTTAAGATTTATGAGAGAGCAGAAAAGGGTGTGTTGAAATAGTTTGGACATATGGAGAGAATGAATGAGGAAAGATTGACAAAGGGGATATATGTGTCCGAGGTGGAGGAAAGAAGATGCGGCCACCATATTTGGAGATAGAAAGGAGTGATAAAGATTTTGAGCGATCGGGGCCTCAACATGCAGGAAGGTGATAGGCATGCACGGAATAGAATGAATTGGAACGATGAGGTATACTGGGGTTGACGTGCCGTCAATGGACTGAACCAGGGTATGTGAAACGTCTGGGGTAAACCATGGAAAGGTCTTTGGGACCTGGATGTGGATAGTGAGCTGTGGTTTAGGTGCATTACACATGACAGAATGGGTGTGAGCGGATGTGGTTTTCCAGCGTCTGTTTTCTAGATCTACCTCGCTGACGTATTCCTTGCGTGTCGTAAAAGGCGACTAAAAGGGGAGAGAGCGGGTGGGGAGAGGTTCCTCCTCTCTCATTTTTAATTTTCCAAAAGAACGAACAGAGAAAGGGCCAAGTGAGGATATTCCCTGAAAGGCTCGGTTCTCTGTTCTTAATGCTACCTCGCTAACGCAGGAAATGGCAAGCATGAAATATACATATATATACATACATACATATATATATATATATATATATATATATATATATATATATATATATATATATATATATATATATATATATATATATATATCTTAACCTGAGCAAAGGAGCAACGTACTAACTTGGTCACAGGCCAATTTCTAAGGGTAGAGGAACCCTGAAACCCTGGCAAAGTTATCATTATTTTGACATTCTTCCTCGACACATTCTTCCCCATCCCCAGACCCATTATAGTCCTCGGATACTTCACTGGAGCGAGAATCTGATTATCGTTATCAATAATTCATTTATCATAATTTCTGAGTGAAATTCTCTTTGCTTGATTTGATGGTTTTTACTCTTAACCCTATTGCGACTTATGATATTCTTGACATGCGTTAAGCAAGCCTTCAAAAACGTGTGATCGTCAACGGGAGACGAGCGAGGTCAAGTCACTAGGTGGCGTCAATATAGTTGCACTCGCCTGGCCACAACCGCTCACGACGGCGTGTCCCTTAAACCTGTCGCTGGTGAGGGTAAAGACGACCATTACTCGTGGGGTTTGGCCTCTTATCCATGCTTGTTACCCGAGCTGGAGGCTGCCTTCGCCTCCATGGTAAGGTTGTCGCCCAAATTCATTTGGTACAAGTGTGATCAATTTTTAATCACTTTACGCCAAGAGATAGTGATCGCTCCCAGATACCACTCAAGACATCCCTCGTTCTTGTAAATTCTCCTTACATCATCCTGTTGCTGTGTTATCGTGGTCTCAGAGAGAGAGAGAGAGAGAGAGAGAGAGAGAGAGAGAGAGAGAGAGAGAGAGAGAGAGAGAGAGAGAGAGAGAGAGAGAGGGTGGGGGACAGGTAGTCTGAACACCTCACAGGGACACGTCCCTGTCAAGTGCTTTTCAGAGCTGCCTGGTGTAACCTCCACTTCTGCTGTAGACTCGTCATTTGATTTCTTGTCTCTGACTTCCTTTCAGGTTTGCGACTGGAAGCAGCGAGTGGCCACACACCAGTCTGATAGCGGTTATCAGGTAGATGTTTGATCCAGTGGACATACGTGCATTCCTCCATGAACTTTTATCTTAAAAGAGGATCTGGTCCTTTTTCAGGAACTTTCTAGAGAAGACGGACTTGGTACAGTGTTAAATGCCTCTCACCAGTGATGAGTCTATGGGACAATGAGGTTATGCCGTGTTGCTATATATCAGCCGAACACCCCGAGGAATGGAACTGGCAAAAATAGCTGGGTAAATGGAATATCTCAAATGGGTTTTCGTTCGTCAAGGGGATCAAGTCTGATAAGGTGAATTACAGCTGCGTAGACTATCATGTAAAGACCATCAACAGATTCTAAAAAAAATTTCAAGGGATTGGCGTTGATTTAACGTGGACTGGTCTTAAGGTTACTGGGTGATCCCTGATGCAAAAGGAAGAGGCCCCAGAAGGTATTATTTTTGGTCCCTAAGGAAGATCTGTGGGAGTTCAACACCACGTATTTGGCCTTGCGTTGCTTACCCAAGTAAAGAGTAATTTGACCAATGGTCTAATCCACAAGACTGACAACAGAAATGACATCTTTATTCAGCTCACATAGGAAGAACATCTGGCTGCAGTGTTATTTACTGGTTCATGCTGTGCCATGAAGGTCAGTTGTTACTGCTAGATCTAGACAGCAACCCTGACAGCATTGCCTACAGCAAAGAGATGCGGGAGGAAATTTAAGATCCGTGAAACATCCCCTAACTAAGACATGCTAATAGGCCCTACATCAAAGCCCAGGATCTGGAGATTCCATAGCATCTACAAAGACAACCCACATTATGCTGCCAGAGAAGTCTCACTCGGATAGCATCCACGGCATATATCTCTCTGATGTAAGGCGTACGGAAATGTATGCGAGAGCTTCCGGGAGTAAGATTATCACTCCACAATACTCACAAGATTAACCTATGCACAGACGTGTAAGTCCAAGGAAGACTTAGATCTACGCTTGTGCAAGATTAACCTATGCACAGACGTGTCAGTCCAAGGAAGACTTAGATCTACGCTTCTGAAGAAGCCTTTGGCAAGAGATACATCCAGATCACGCCGTTAGAATGTGGTCACAAAGTGAGGCAAAGCAAATGATGCTTGAAAAGACGGGACTTTACTCTAGTGTGGGTTACGAACACGTAGTGACCATGGCTCAAACTAAGTTGCAGAATGCAATAATAGACGAAACTGAACCTGACCCTCCAGGAGCTCTGTGATGAAACTTATCCCATGATAACAATCTGTACAGACAGACAATCTCTCTCTCTCCCTCTCCGGAATACGTGTGGACCCTAATACAGAGCACACGCACTGCCACTTGACACATATTCTCAGCCAGAATCGATATTCGGTGAATCTTTAAAGTGGAAAAGTGTTTGACAAACTTCTGAGAGACAGAGGACCAGTTGACACGAAGACAGCATTAACCCTATCCTACGCTTGTTAATATATTCTTTGTTTTGTATGTTAGCCGAGACGGCAGGGTTAACTGAATGCCTTAATCAAGGCCACCTCATAAAGGCTTATATTATATATATATAATTTTTTTTTCATACTATTCGCCATTTCCCGAGTTGGCGAGGTAGCGTAAAGAACAGAGAACTGAGCCTTTGAGAGAATATCCTTACTCGGCCCCACTTAAATTAAAAAAAGAGATGGGAGGATTTCCAGCCACCCCCTCTCTCTCCACTTTTAGTCGCCTTTTACGACACGCAGAGAATGCGTGGGAAGTATTTTCTCCCATATCACGAGGGATAAAAATATATATATATATATATATGTTATTTATTTTCACTTATTTTACTCTGTCGCTGTCTTCCGCGTCAGCGAGGTAGCGCAAGTTAGCAGACGAAAGAATGGCCCAACCCACCCACATACAAATGTATATACATACACGTCCACACACGCACATATACATACCTATACATCTCAACGTATACATATATATACCCACAAAGACATATACATATATACACATGTATATGATTCATACTGTCTGCCCATATTCATTCCCGTCGCCACCCCGCCTCACATGAAATAAACCCCTCCCCCCACATGTGCGCGAGGTAGCGCTAGGAAAAGACACAAAGGCCCCATTCGTTCACACTCCGTCTCTAGCTGTCATGTATAAAGCACCGAAACCACAGCTCCCTTTCCACATCCAGCCCTCACAAAACTTTCCATGGTTTACCCCAGACGCTTCACATGCCCTGGTTTAATCCATTGACAGCACGTCGACCCCGGTATACCACATCGTTCCAATTCACTCTATTCCTTGCACGCCTTTCACCCTCCTGCATGTTCAGGCCCCGATCACTCAAAATCTTTTTCACTCCATCTTTCCACCTCCAATTTGGTCATCAACTTCTCCTCATTCCCTCCACCTCTGACACATATATCCCCTTTGTCAATCTTTCCACACTCTTTTTACCACCACACATCTCTTTTATCCTATCACTACTTACTCGATCAAACCACCTCACACCACATATTGTCCTTAAACATCTCATTTCCAGCACATCCACCCTTCTCCGCACAACTCCATCTATAGCCCAAGCCTCGCAACCATATAACATCATTGGAACCACTATTCCTTTAAACATACCCATTTTTGCTTTCCAAGATAACGTTCTCGACTTCCACATATTTTTCAACCCTCCTAGAACTTTCGCGACCTCCCCCACCCTATGATTCACTTCCGCTTCCATGGTTCCATCCGCTGCCAAATCCACTCCCAGATATCTAAAACACCACTTCCTCAAATTTTTCTGTAATCAAACTTACCTCCCAATTGACTTGTCCTTCAACCCTACTGTACCTAATAACCTTGCTCTTATTCACATTTACTCTCGGCTTTCTTCTTTCACACACTTTACCAAACTCAGTCACCAGCTTCTGTAGTTTCTCACCCGAATCAGCCACCAGCGCTGTATCATCAGCGAACAACAATTGACTCACTTCTCAAGCTTTCTCATCCACAGCAGACTTCATACTTGCCCCTCTTTCCAAAACTCTTGCATTCACCTCCCTAACAACCCCATCCATAAACAAATTAAACAACCATGGAGACATCACACACCCCTGCGACAAACAAACATTCACTGAAAACCAATCACTTTCCTCTCTTCCTACACGTACACATGCCTTACATCCTCAATAAAAACTTTTCACTGCTTCTAACAACTTACCTCCCACACCATATATTCTTAATACCTTCCACAGAGCATCTCTATCAACTCTATCATATGCCTTCTCCAGATCCATAAATGCTACATATAAATCCATTTGATTTTGTAAGTATTTCTCACATATATTCTTCAAAGCAAACACCTGATCCACACATCCTCTACCACTTTTGAAACCACACTGCTCTTCCCCAATCTGATTATTACACACACACACACACACACATATATATATATATATATATATATATATATATATATATATATATATATATGTCAAATTTGCCCTTTGAAGTGCATCAGCCTGTGGTGTAACTGTACGTTAATGTCCTGTAGCTTTTCCAAACAAAGGCATCAAAGGGCAACTTTGTTAAGCCAAGGACTCTTGATGAGAACAGATTAAATCTGACCTTGATGAGGAAGCTGTTTATGTACAGATAAGTAAGCGACTCATGTAAAATCAACAGCAATGCCATTCATCTAACGTATATGCTTTTGCCTAATAATCTGTTTGTACGATCACGTTTCAAGTGCAAGGACTGAAAAGGGAAAAAAAAAAATAAATTTGGATTGTAATTTCCTACGTTGCTGAAGTATATCTGTTGGTTCATGTTCTTGTTGATGTTTGAAAAGTCTTTTCGAACAGACATACATTTTTCAGTTGTATATCAATGACTTCGTTTTATTTCGATAATGCTCCCTATTCATGCACTGGACAGAGATGCTTTTGAAAATCGTATACGTCCGAGCAAAGGATCTGCAAGTGATGACTCAGTATTGAAGAACCTCATGCCTCCTGTGTTGACAATCTCCCAGTCTAACGTACCCAGATATCAGTTGTCGAGGCTCATACGAAGTAGTCCCTCTTGTTTTTAACCCACCAACCAACCTCTCGTTTTTCAACTTTTAGATTTAGCAGCTTTATATAAACAAGAAAGAACAGGTGTTTATATAATCCTTGGAAGTTCTTTTTCAAAACAATACAAATGAATTCAAACAGAAGCAGATCACTAGGTCCCTCAGAGGGTATTTGTGATAGTGGAAGAGATATGATTATCACAGATCTGTGTGGTAAGAGTAAAAAATACGCACATTCTCAAAATATGAACTATACAGAAATGAGTTTGGGTGTCTCTATGACCTGAAATGCCTCAAAGATCAGTTTCCTACTATTAGTTGCATCTTGCACGTTGGAAAATACTTTTTGGATCACCGTTAGAAACGTTGGTTTCCAGCGACTCAAAAGGAGTACAGCAAGAATGACCTTCGGCGTTGGATATGCCTGTCGGGAAGCGCAAGTCCGGCGAGTCCATCATGTTTTTGACATGTTATATAAAATAATGTATCTCTGAGGATACGTGGGGAATCCTTTTTTATGCAGCTCGATTCTCCATGGCTGTGTTCTGATGTGCTTCCATTAAATAAACGTTGGTGATTAATGCATTTATTTCTTTTTCTTTGGTTGGTAATCTGAGCTTGAGGTCAACCAACTACAAGAGTCAATAAGGCAGACAACGTCATGTTATAGCGACTAATTAAAAAAATCAATAACGAACGCGTAAATCTTCACCAGGTTATCAAGAGGTAATTCAAAGACTAGACAGACACGCTCTCATCGCACACATGGCCTTTGTTGAGCGTTGGTTGGCCATTTCGGCTTTAAGCCAATCAACTGCCAGCTTCATTAAGCCCGCCCCCATCATTATTCTAAGGAGCACCAGTCCAAAAAAAAAAAAAATATAATCAAACCATTTTTCTCCAGTGTTCAAGATTGTTCCAAGACCATACACGTCCTCATTACATAGCGTTAACCTTGTTGTAGGGGGACTGGCTGGTTAGCTGGTGTTTACGCCAACAGGAGCCCAGTGGCACTGAAGCCATCAACGCATCAATGGTTTCGTGAAGGTTCGTTTATTCAGTCTCTTTGTCGTCATTTACCGTTGCTTATGATGTAGTTGTAACGCCTCTTCCGTGATGTCTACGTCTGTGACCGTTTTAATATTTCACACATTATGGTCTTCATTCTCATATTAATGTTTATTTATCTATACTGTATATTATGTATCGCCTCTTACCAAGATTATCATTTTTTCTAATTTTCCTCATACGTTATTCTTTTTTAATTCAACCTTTCTTTAAATTCAACTCACTCGTTTAAGAATCTTGTAAATCATTTATCTTCTTCCTTGCTTAAAAGTTTATGCAGATCTCGTTTTCTTCGCATTCTTCTCCTGAATTTGGAAAAATTAATGTCATTCGTCAATTTTCTATACATCTACAGACTTACTTTCAGATGCGTTATTCTTGTAATAAAACAAATCTGTGGTTACGATACTATACACGTCCTTGTATGTATCACAGTACCCAATTTACCGCTGGTTAAAAAAATTTATGAATTATGTACGACGCATATCAACAAGGTTTTAACCAACATACTAATGAGGATATGATACACAACACTGGTCAACAAAAGTTCAAGTTTTGTTTTGTCCCACAAACCAAAATAAGTCTGGACCTTATAGTACTTTTTTTTTACGCTGAATTCGAATGTTTAGAATTTTTCTGTTAGTTAAGATTTTCAAGTCAATTAATCATGACTTTCAAGTGACAGAGCAATCAAATTTTACAAGATGTGTATATTACACATTCATAAATAAGACTGGTATTTCACTTAAAAAAAATCACCTCTAAAATGTAAATGTGTACGATTTTCGTCTTTATTTGGCTTCAAGAATATCCCTCCTTAGTGTCCAGCAGTAATCTGCCAACATAAAGGAGTTCCACTTTCCTTGGTATCGGTTTTTCATGTCCAAAATGTCCTTGTGACCCAAGATTTTCAGGAGAAAAGGGCTAAGCGAGAGTCCAAAAGGTGAATTTTTGCGCTACTACTCCCAGGGTGAACATGGGGGTGCACAAGTAAGTTTGCCGGGGACACAGGCCCAAATCAATCAAATCATCTATGCCCTCTATGTTCTATCACACTAATATGCGAGTATCTGACATCTTCCACTATCACAAACAGCCTCGAGAGGACCCAGTGGTCTGTTGCCCTTTGAAATCCTTTGTATTATGTTGTTCTTATTCAAGAGAGAAATATTCAGGCTTTTTCCGTGTCAGTCATCGCGTTTTGCAGGTCTTGTCCCACGTCTTCAACACACCTAGCAAATGTAGTTGTAGATTAACTGACATTCCCGACACCAGGTAACCTGTCAGGTACCACATCCCCCCATTACTTGCTCCATGCATTTCTTCGCAAACTCCAAAATCCTCCCACACTCACCGCTATATTTAGCCAAGTGATGGCACGAGGAGCAAAGTTTTCTTCGTGACGCTTTTTAAAAAACATCTTCCCTCAGGAACCCATTTTCTATTTTATCAAATTGAATTTAACATTTCGCTTGTAGTTCTTCTTGAGCTAATGAGAAGTCATTGTTTCAAAGGACTTCCTAATATTGTACCCCTTAAAAGTAGAGGTAATACAAAGTGAACCGCTTCTTCTCGGCATAAACTTAAAAAAAAAAATCAGACTTTAGTCCACTTATGACTGACAAAAAAAGTTTTCAATTTTCGCTTCATTAAGGCAGAGTTTTATATGTTATCTTTTACAGAAGGTATCCCTGCAGACTTTTCATAATAAGCATGAAAAAATATCCGAATTCTTGAAAATTCTTCGCAGACAGGTTGGTTAATTCACTGGCAAAATATAATGTTGGCTTTAGTAAATGAAGAAGCGACTGAAATATGAGTCCGAATATACGATTTACGATCTTTGAAGAAAATTAATAATCATCTCTGCACGTTACATGTTAGATCACATTTAATTAAGTTAGGCAAAATATGAGGAGAGACTTTTTTAATGCGATTGAATACGGGTCCTCTGACCCCGTGTATGCTAAGTTACATCACGTGTAAGCCAAAGACGGACGAATGGCCATTGGCCTTAGGACTCAGTCTTGCACTGAGTAGAAACTCCCACAACGAAGTCAAGAACAGTGGAATGACATTCTTCAATAGTACAACCACTCACCCATGCCATTTTCTTCGTCATATCTCCTACATCACAATCACATCGTTCCTACTCACCAGTGACATATTTTCTGAATGTGTATCATCTCAGCAGCTTGCGACTCCTAGCCTTACTGGCAACTTATGTATGTGTGCGCGCCAAGCATTCTCTTCAGCGTGTTTCCAGGCAAGGCACAGAGAAAAACGCCTTTTCATAGTGACTTACGATTCCTCTTAACTATTTTTTAACACAATTGGGCCCTTAGGTCCAACACCCGATTTTTTATTTCTTTTTCACACAAAACTTGTAATCATGCAAATCAAACTTTCATATAAAGTCTTCAATTAAAAATAAACTTTTCATGATAACTGGTTTTGCTGTATTTTCCTCACTGTATCACATTTATGTCTGATTCATTTCTGAAAACATGTGTTCATCTTGGAAACTGTTGGCTCAATAGCCACGTAAGAATTAGATGAAGATACTGAGAGCACCCATAGCGAATCTACCAAATCCATGACTAACTTCTGTTTATGTGTCTTGCTGTGATAACGATTAATACTTCTATAATAAGTTTATGCGTTGTTAAACACAACACAGCTAACAACCTAAGACCACTTTCATCATCTGCAAAACAGTGAATGAGCGAAGTCGAAGACAAAATAAGAGCAAATACCGTACAGTGAATGAGCGAAGTCGAAGACAAAATAAGAGCAAATACCGTACAGTGAATGAGCGAAGTCGAAGACAAAATAAGAGCAAATACCGTACAGTGAATGAGCGAAGTCGAAGACAAAATAAGAGCAAATACCGTACTTTTGTATTGACCCAAACCAATGCTGCCATCTAGCGGACGGCATCGCAAACTACGGTAGACGTCACCTCTACTGGTCATCGCTCATTTCGCTTCAAGCAAACCAATTCCCCTCACCTTCCCCCAGTCCCTCATTCGTTGCCCGTGATGGTAGAGACATTGTGCAACCTACTATACCCAAAAACATTAGCTATAAGATAAACAGAGAAGGAAAATGATTCACAAGAGCTTAAAGTCACACACAGGAAAATCCACACAATCTGCGATTAACAATTATCAGAGAAATTGGAAAGCGTTTCAACTAATAGTAATTAACTTTCTTTTTCCCCTGGTGGAGTTTGAGGCTCGTACAGATGAGTCCAGGGCACCGTGGGCTGGGGAACCCAAATCTAGACAGAGATAATCATAAAATCTTATTTGCTTTACATTTCACAGCGATCAAAATGTAACTACATAATATTTAGCTTTAGACACTCATACTCTCTCTCTCTCTCATATATATATATATATATATATATATATATATATATATATATATATATATATATATATATATATATATATGTGTGTGTGTGTGTGTGTATATTCCAAAGGAGTCCACCATTTCCCTGCTACTTGAAATAGCGCAGCCTTGAGGCTGAAGGAGCTCCTGGAAAAGGGGTCTTGGAGGATCCTTTCCTGGAAGTATTCCTGGGCAAGAACAAATATATATTCATTTACCTAAGACCCCCGTACAGTCGATCCTTACTAGACGTTCTCAAGTCTCATTTTGCCCTATGGTGTTCTCAATACTATTAGGAAGGTTATAGACAAAATATTTGGTTTGCATTTTCGACTTTTGAAAGAAAATTATTTACCGTAAAAGAACGCTTCGTCCAGGGAACTGGAGATCATCAGGGGAAGTAAAAGAGGTTTGAGACCTCCTCAGGGAAGATACACACTCGACTTTATAGCTTCATGTCCACAAGCAAAATGAGTGACAAGGTGTTGGTGAGGCCCAGGTAACTTTGAAACTAAGATGTGTTTTTTTCTGAGTTGTTGCTTTGAAACTAAGATGCTTTGTTCTAAAAGAAGCTGTTACTTTGAAACCAAGACGTTTTGTTCTAAAAGAAGCTGTTACTTTGAAACTAAGACGTTTTGTTCCAAATGTTGTTACTTTCAAACTAAGACGTTTCGTCAATATTTTGAAACTATGCCTTTGTTCTGCAAACAGTTGTAACTTTGAAATTACGACTTTTGTCCTAGAGGTTATTACTTTGAAACTATGACGTTTTGCTCTACAAGGAATTGTTACCTTCAAAATATTACATTTTGTTCAACATGTTACTATGAAACTATGACTTTGTTCCACAAAAGTTGTTTTTTTTGGAAATTATGACGTTTTGTTCTACACGAAGTTGTTACTCTGATACTACAGTTTGGTGCTATCAGCATGAAGTTGTTACTCGGAAACTATGACGTTCTCAACCTTCTACATGAAGTCCCTGTGGCTCTCCAGTCACTGATTTTTCCTTCGTCACTCAGTACAGTCAAAGAGTCACTGCAATTCAACTTTCTTTTTTTCCCCCACCGTCTAGCCAGCACCATTCTGGCACCTAACGCAAGATCACATCCTCAACAACACTACATCACCTTCTACACAAATACCCTACTTCATAACTCACGACCATCATCATCATCATCTCACACCATCATTCATGTACTTCCATTATGGAACCGTAAAATCGGAGCTCTGGGCGAGACTGCAGTTCTGCCACTTCCCTTCCCTCCCTCACCACGTCATGGCATAGCCATGATCGTCGCTCCTCTTCAAAACCCCTGTTCTCAAGCCTCCTTCACTATTTTGCGACGAGAAAGTAACCACGTCTTACTAGACGGTTTATAAAATAGTTTCACCTTGATTACGGGCTGGGATGGTGCGACGTCGCTCAAACTGATGGGGTAACACCGTAGGTTATGTGTGGGGGAAAATAACTCTCAGAGGCTCTGCGAGCGAGAGGAGCCTGATAGAAAATGAGACATTCCCCCGAGATGGAAGCTCTCTTCAACGCCAGGTGAAAGAAAACGCCGTGACTGCAATCCTGAAGCAAAGGGTTCCAATCCTGGACAGCTACGATTGGCAGTAGGCCGACATCCGCGACTAGGATTCGAGTGAGAAACTGCAGAGGTTAATGTCTGAGTTTGGGACGTTGAGAGTAAATGTGAAAAAAACATGATTAATTAGGTTTATCAGGGTCGGGGATAGGTTGATTAGGGTGCAAGTTTGATTGGAGTATACATGGAAGGGGGTGTTTTAGGTACCACGGCAGTAAATGGAACCATAAAAGCTCTGGCGAGCCATAAGAATGGGTGAGGGGGCGAAGGTTCTGGAGCGAAAATATGTATGCTTGAAGGCATATCAATCCCAGCGACGTTGTATGGATATGAGGTATAAGCTACAGATGAGGATGTACGGAGGAGGGTGGATGTATTAAAAATCAAATGTGAGGAAAATAAGAGTTGTGAGGACGGTTGATTTAGTAATACATGGTAACAGAAAGGTATCGCAATAAGAGTATGGTTGACAGTTGAAGAGTGCACTGAAATGGTCTGGACATATGGAGAAAATTGATGAAAGGTTGACCAAGATGATAAACAGAGAAGTGTAAGAGACAAGGAGAAGCAAGAGACCAAACAGGAGATGCAAGGATGGAGTGAAGGCCTGAACATGCAGGAAGGTGAAACACACGGAACAAATTGAATTGAAGTGATGTGATATACAGGGAGCGACAAAACAAAAGGCACATGAAACAGCCGGGAGGGAAGCATGGAAAGGTCTGTTGGGTCTGTTTGTGGAAAGGGGCCTGTGGCTTCGGTGCATTACACACAACAAAATGGATGTAAGCGAACGAGGCCTTTTCTTTCCCCTGCATCTGGTGTTACCTCGCAAACATGAGAAACAGTGAACAAGTATGAAAGAACAAGACACGATTGCAACTGATGGGGTAATCAACAATTACTCTAAGTGGCTGAGAAAACTCGAACATCTTGCAGAAGTGGAGGTGTTGCCTCGTTCTTAGTGGAGCAGCCTTTGAAAATCTTTCGTGGAAGCCTCCAGTCACAGCCCTTGAAAATCTTTCGAGGAAGTCTGCAGGCACAGCCTTTGGAAGCAGATCGACTTAATTCTGGCCTTGTATCGGTCATGGACGAGGGTTCGTGAATCACCGGCCTTGTGTGTTATGCTACCGTCTTCAGAGGCAAGACGGCAGTCGAATACCAATTTCAAATGGATGCCTGCACCAGCTTCTACATCAAATCCAATTTCAGTATTTCGCCTTTGATAGAAACACGAACGAACACTTGGTAGCAAGAACGTTTGATGAATTTTTAAGACCTCTCTAGTCCCATGAATCGTGTATGCTACACAACGTGCCTCTCTACATGTAGCAATACAGACATTTTTCTCTTTGATCCTGATGTCAGTTAAGGCCTGGGGAGGCCGGACTGTGCAAGTCCCGATATCTTGGAAAGAGACGCCGCTCCACTGTCGCAAAGCCGTCTTGCTGCTCTCTACTGAGGTTGCAAAGGACAGGAAGTTGATATGAAAGAACGCGAGACTCGCGGACGAGCTCAAACAGAAAATAGAAAGCACGAGACAAGCAAAGGCTTGTATACCAGTAGTATCTTGCAAATGGGCTTGAAAAAGGAAAACTTGTGGAATGATCAGGAAGGCATAGTGAGAGGAATAATTCATCAACAAAGAGAATATTGGGATTGGGAGACTATGAAGTTGATATACGTAGGTCAGGCTAGTTACTGCAGGTGACCACCGAATGCATCAGGCGTCTTGATCGTGGAGAGGACAGCGACGTAATAATGGTCGTAAGAAGTAATATTTTTATAATTCATGTTCGTCGTCTCTCGCATCACCCTCATCTATTTCACATTGTGTTGTATGCTGTTCCCCTCACGACCATATCACCCTTAGCCCTTCCGCACTATGCTGTATGCTGTCTCCCCTCATAACCACATCACCCTCCCCACTATGCAGCATGCTGTCTCCCCTCATAACCACATCACCCTCCCCACTATGCAGCACGCTTTCCCCTCTCATGACCACATGACTCCCCCCTCCTCCACACTACACACCCTGCCATCACTACCCCAGCCTCCTCCTGACTCAGGGCGCTGTAGCATCCACATAACACGACCTCATTACGTCTGCCTCACTGTGGCAAGTGTGCTTTCCTCTCCAGCGTCCGCACCACTCGTCCCTCCACCCAGCAGCGTACCTTCCCTCCCACTGACCGAGTCATCTTCCCACCGTACAACGCTTCCCACCCTGCCTTATAGACATCTTCCCACTGTACAACGCTTTTCGCCCTGCCTTATAGACATCTTCCCACTGTACAACGCTTCTGCCTTATAGACATCTTCCCACTGTACAACGCTTCTTGCCCTGCCTTACAGATATCTTCCCACTGTACAACGCTTCTTGCCCTGCCTTACAGACATCTTCCCACCGTACAACGCTTCTTGCACTGCCTTACAGACATCTTCCCACCGTACAACGCTTCTTGCACTGCCTTATAGACATCTTCCCACTGTACAATGCTTCTTGCTCTGCCTTATAGAACACTAGCATCACCACTACTTTCCACAGTGGGGGCCATCCGCCTTCCGTGACTCTGCCAAGTCTTCCCCTTCTCATAATTACACCACCATTATCTCCGCTCCATGTGACGCGCCGCCGCCCTACTACCGTAACTACGTCACCGCCCTTTCCACTCTGCTCAGCTCGCTCTCGTAACTACGTCATGCCGTGTTCTGCCGTATGGCACACCAACCTTCTCTTCATCCTACCTAACACTACCTCCTCACCATCAACCTCTGTTCGCCAGGCTTTCCTCCCTCCCTCCACCCTGCTATTCCGTCGAACGTATTTTATAATCTCCCATTCCCTCAACTCTTCCATCTGTAGTTCCTCACCCCTTCTAGTGTCTCCTCCCTCAATTATGTGGTGTCTGGTTACCCATCGTGAAGCCTCCATCTAGTTGTGTCTCCCATCGCGCCTAACCATGATCTCCTCTCTTAACAGTCGCCCTCCCACCCCCTTTTTTTTTCCGTTCATCCAAATCTTCCCCTCCCTTAATTCCTCCCATGCACACTCGTTATCTCCCCTTCCCTCTGTCCATTTTCGTTATGACCATCTCCATCACACTTCCCATTTTTTTGTTTTCATGTTCTCACCATTTTAGCAGGGTTCCTCACCGTTCAATCCCGTTTTCCTTCTTTAATCCTCCCTCCCCCCCTGCCTAACTCACCATCTATTTGCCCATCCATCATCTTCACTTTAAAATCTGCACCCTGGCTCACCCATTATCTCCCCTCCCTCAGTTCTCTCCCCAGCCCAACCACCCCCTACACACCCCACTCAGCCCCTCAGCCCTCTCCCCCGCCACCCATTAATTACCACACCCCCAATAAACCTCCCCCCCTCCTCTTATTTGTCACCCCTCCTCCTCCATCCATCCCTCCCTCCATGTTGATGGACCTGACCGCTCGCTTGTCAGCCCCCACACGCGGGTCTCATTACCAACTGATCAAACCGGACGCCTGAGGTCATACATTGCCAGTACTCGTGTGGCCGCAGAAGCCTTGCTGCCCTCGTATACTCACTCACTCACTCACTATCTCTCTTCATCTTCTCCGGCAACTTTCGATTCTTTAACCTGCCACCATAAAGCCGATGACGCTTGAGGGGCGCCTTTCCTTTTAATCCTCAATGGAAACCTCCAGTTCATAATGGTTCTAGCCAGCGATCCCCACCACATCCGTCACTTCAAAGATCATGTCAGTACAGACTAAGAGATCAACTCGAAGTGTGTGTGTGTGTGTACGTCATGCCTCCCGTCTGCGTTCTTATGAAAGACAATTTCAGTATCAATAATTCACTCTAGCTGGTTTAGTAGCATGACCGAGTCCATACGAACATTTTGCGTCCACCAATTCACACGTTGACGAAATACTCCAACGACGGTTCGTATGTTCATTACTTTGAACGATCTCTGAACTCCTTAGTTCCCAGATGGCGCTAAGGTCGTTTCGTTGTGGTGCTGATGGTCCGGCATTATCAATGAACATCACCTCCAGTTTCTCTTCGTCTATAAGATGACCGCACCGTAAGTACCAGGTTCCACGTTTGAGTACATGGTTTCCCCTGTACAGCTATTGAAACTTAATCCATCACGTAATTGTGATTCACTTAACCTCCTTACTTTAACACCCGGTTTTCCACTATATATATATATATATATATATATATATATATATATATATATATATATATATATATATACAAGAAGAGAGGAAAGTGATTGGTTCCCAGTGACTGCCGGTTTGCGGCAGGGGTGCGTGATGTTTCCATGGTTGTTTATGGACTGGGTGGTTAGGGAGGTGAATGCAAGAGTTTTGGAGAGAGGGGCAAGTATGCAGTCTGTTGGGGATGAGAGGGCTTGGGAAGTGAGTCAGTTGTTCGCTGGTGGCTGATTCGGGTGAGAAACGGCAGAAGCTGATGACAATTTGGTAAAGTGTGTGAAAGAAGAAAGCTGAGAGTAAATATGAATAAGAGCAAGGTTATTAATTACAGTAGGGTTGAGGGACAAGTTTGAATGGAGTAATACTGGAGGAAGTGAAGTGTTTTAGATATCTGGGAGTGGATTTCGCAGCAGATGGAATCATGAAAACGAGTCATAGGGTGGGGGAGGGGGAAAAGCTTCTGGGAGCGCTGAATGTGCGGAAGGCGAGAACGTTGTCTCGGAGAGCAAAAACGTTTGAAGGAATAATGGTTCCAACAATGATATATGGTTGCGAGGCGTGGGCTATAGATAGGATTGCGCGGAGGAGGATGGATGCGTTGGAAA
Organism: Panulirus ornatus; assembly: GCF_036320965.1. NCBI lineage: Eukaryota > Metazoa > Arthropoda > Malacostraca > Decapoda > Palinuridae > Panulirus > Panulirus ornatus. The sequence goes on along the minus strand of NC_092267.1, from coordinate 3,612,204 downwards.
TGAAATGTTTGAGGACAATATGTGGTGTGAGGTGTTTCGAGGGTAAAAGTGATGTGTGGTGGTAGAACGAGTGTGGTCGAGAGAGCAGAGGAGGGTGTGTTGAATTAGTTTGGTCACATGGAGAGAATGAGTGAGGAAAGATTGACAAAGAGGATTTACGAGTCAGAGGTGGAGGGAACGAGGAGAAACGGGAGACCAAATAGGAGGTGGAAGGATGGAGTGAAAAAGATTCTGAGCGATCGGGGCCTGAACATATGGGAAGGTGAAAGGCGTCGAAGGAATAGAGTGAATAGGAACGACGTGGTATACCGGGGTCGACGTGCATTATATATATCTTGCGCGGCAGAAAGTCGAACACAGGCTACTGAAAACGCAGGCGGTCAGGCCCCTGATCTTGTGGGGTGAAACAGGCCGCCCACTCTCTGCTCACCCTTACCTCTGCCATCCTATCATCTCCCTTTCTCTCAAATTTTCTTTCATTTTGTTCGTTATATCTTTCTCTCGCTACTTACCTCCGCACTGCCCACCGATTTTCTCCCTTGCCTAATCTCACCCAACTACCAATTCATTATTCCCCTCCACCCTCAGCTTCCCTCGTCTCTCTCACTCCTCCTCTGCACTTTCTGCAGCGAGCAGTGTTGGACACGGTAGTGGGGGAAGTTCTAGGGTGAGAAAAAGAGAAAATTCTCGATATCTACGGATTTAAAACAGTCATGAGATGATGATTTGGGAAGACTCGACTCTATGGCGTACACTGGAAGACTCAAAAGTCGTATTAATGGAAAAAGGCGATCATGTAGAGTAAAACGTGAACCTCTGTGGCGAAGTTGTTAGCTTCGGTGACCGTGAAGCATTCATAGGCCACCCGGGGTCGATTCCAAACACGATCGAATCCTAGTAGCGCAACATGGTCCCCAGTTAATCTAGCCGTTTTCTTTCTTGTATCTCTCCTAATGATATGATCATCACACGGAAGTGCACTTGGGAACTTGTTTTATTTCTCTGGGGATAGAGGAGAAAGAATACTTCCCACGTATTCCCTGCGTGTCGTAGAAGGCGATTAAATGGGAAGGGAGCGCGGGGGGTCGAGTTTGAGCTGGAATTTCCCCCCCCCTCCTTTTTTTTATTTTCTAAAAGAGGGAACAGAGAAGGGGGCCAGGTGAGGATAATCCCTCAAAGGCCCAGTCCTCTGTTCTTAACGCTACCTTGCTAACGCGGGAAATGACAAATAGTATGAAAGAAAAAAGATATACGAGATGGCCTTGATTAGGGTATTCAGCTACCCGTGTCGTCTCGCCTAACAATGACCAAGTGGTCTGAAGTAACCGCGAGAATGCGTCAAGGTCCTTTTTAAAGTTCCTTGGCTATTTAATCGCTTGACGGTTGAAGCCTTAACTTGGCATGATGGTCGCTGGACCTCTGGCAATAAAATGGAAGTAACCAGAGGGCACTTATTATTCATATGGTGATGCTCTCTTCCTTCCCCGACTCATAAAAGATGGAGAGAATAGTTCGTCGTCTTAATGACGTGTGTTGGAAGAGGGTGATCAAGGTTAAAGGCGAGAGGTCGAGTCCTTGTTTCTCAAAATCTGTTTATAAGACACGAAAATGTGGTCGAGTTCATCCATTTGTTGATGATGGTCAGCAAGGATGTGGTAATGTGACGGCTCACGTGCAAGAGTTGTCGAGTCTTGACAGCCATTGATTTAGATGAGTATTGAACGCCCTGAGTGTAGAATTAGAAGGGCACTGAACGCTCTAATGAGATATAGTATCAGATGTGCACTGAACGCTCTAATGAGAATAAAATTAAGAGGTGCACTGAACGCTCTAATGAGATATAGTATCAGATGTGCAATGAACGCTCTAATGAGAATAAAATTAAGAGGTGCACTGAACGCTCTAATGAGATATAGTATCAGATGTGCACTGAACGCTCTAATGAGATATAGTATCAGATGTGCAATGAACGCTCTAATGAGAATAGAATTAGAGGTGCACTGAACGCTCTAATGTATGGAAAGACATAGAGGACAACTTATATTCAAATTAGAGCCACGTTATGCTTTAAATACAATTCATGTACGTAAATAAAATCAGCTTTGAATTCTATCATTTGATTAGCCAGGAATACTTAATTACTGGAAGTCATGACATACTGGCCCAATCCGTATCAAACTTTGCATGCGTGCTGTAATGCGTACAGCGAAGGTTGTATTGCTTAATTCCACGAATTGTGTTTCCTCCTGACGTTTCTTTGGTAACTAGATATTGGGTGGTCAAACCCCTGGATGTCAAAAACTACAGATTAGCTACAGGAAGCAACATTACATAGGTAAATATACATAGAGACAGACAAACACACACAATGGCTAGGACGCCATTGGCGTCCTATCTTCGTCTCTTCGATGTTTATCAATTGACTTATATTTCTCTCTTGTGTCTCCCCTGATGATGTGATTATTACACGAAAGTGCACTTGGGAACTTATCGTGTTTCATTTTCCCCGTGAACTCATAGGAATGTACATGTGTATATATGTATATGTCTGTGTATGTATATGTATGTATACATTGAAATGTATAGGTATGTATATGTGTGTGTGTGGATGTTTATGTATATACATATGTGGGTGGGTTGGGCCATTCTTTCGTCTGCTTCCTTGCGCTACCTCGCTAACGCGGGCGACAGCGCCTAACCTGGAGCCTTCTCGTCCAGGATCAATGTATAGCTTGATTCCATATCAGGCCAAACTCAAAACATCGGCTTAAAAAAAAAAAAAGCTATCGATTTCATCAGCAAAACTTTCATCACACAACTTACTCACGTTCGGAAAATCTAATACGTGGTGGTGCTCTGACGTCATGACCTAGTTTTACTAATTAGTGTTCCTGGTTAATTAGACGGTAAAGAAAAAAAAAAATCTGAAACATGCTTTATCGCCGAATTTACGTTTGCTTTTCAATACATTAACGAGGATGCTCTAATTGGGATAAAGGTGTCCTTGTCGTCACGAACTGACAAGCTTGTGATAAAGTTGTTACGTCGCTAATGCGTAACTGATTGTTTGGTTAGATTTTAGGCCAATGAATTGCCAGGGTACATATGAAGGCCATCAACGACAAACTAACCACCTAAACGACAAATCATTATCATCATCGTCAGGTCACATATGCATTCTCACATTGCGACCTGATACATGGTGGTAAAAACCATTGTTTACTATGCGTAAGGATGCGTCAAGATAAGAGACCAGAAGGACAACGTACATGGTATAGATGATGGATAACGTATATGGTATAGAGGAAGGATAACGTGCAAGGTATAGATGGAAGTAAAATGTGTGAAAGCTTTGCGAAGATGAAATCCGGCAAGGCGGCGAGTTTGGATGGTAATGCAGTGGAATTTATTAAAAAAACGAGGTGACTGTGTTGTTGATTGGTTGACAAGGATATTCAATACATGTATGGATCATGGTGATGTGCCTGAGGATTTTGAGCGATCGAGGCCTGAACATACAGGAGGGGCAAGGCGTGCAAGGAATAGAGTGAATTGGAGCGATGTCGTATACCGGGGTCGACGTGCTGCCAATGGCCTGAACCAGGACATGTGAAGCGTTTGGGGTAAGCCGTGGAAAGGTCTTGGGGCCTGAATGTGAAGGAGCTGTGGTTACGGTGCATTACACATGACAACTAGAGACAAAATATGAACAAATTGGACCTTTTTGTCTGTATTCCTGGCGATGCCTCGCTGATAGCGATGCTGTTTTCCTGTGGGGCGGGGTAGCGACAGAAATGGATGAAGGTAAGCAAGTATGAATATGTACATGGGTATGTTTCTAATGTCTGCGTATGTGCATGTATGTATATGCGCGTAAGTGGGCGTTTATGTACGTGTACATGAGTGGATGGACCATGCTTCGTCTGTTTCCTGACGCTACCTCGCTGACGCGGAAAACAGCAACCATATATATATTTGGGGAGTGGGGGGGGGGGGGGGGGGTGTCCTTCCCTCCCGTTTTCGATTTTCCAAAAGGGGCAGAGAAGGGGCTAAGTGTGGATATTCTCTCCTAGGCTCAGTCCTCTGTTCTTAAAGCTACCTCTCTAACGCAGGAAATGGCGAATATGAATGAAAAATATTTCGTTTTATATATATAATATATATATATATATATATATATATATATATATATATATATATATATATGTATATATATATATATATATGTATATATATATATATTCCTACGAGTCCACGGGGAAAATGAAACACGATAAGTTCCCAAGTGCACTTTCGTGTAATAATCACAGGGGAGACACAAGAGAGAAATATAAGTCAGTTGATATACATCGAAGGGACGAAGCTAGGACGCCATTTAGTAAACATGTGATTGTCCAAAACATGTTTACCAAATGGCGTCCTAGCTTCGTCTCTTCGATGTATATCAACTGACTTATATTTCTCTCGTGTCTCCCCTGATGATGTGATTATTACACGAAAGTGCACTTGGGAACTTATCGTGTTTCATTTTCCCTGTGGACTCGTAGGAATATACTTGATCACGTGCAAAATTGCGATTCTTTCCAATGATATATATATATATATATATATATATATTTTTTTTTTTCTTTTAAACTATTCGCCATTTCCCGCGTTAGCGAGGTAGCGTTAAGAACAGAGGACTGGGCCTTTTTTGGAATATCCTCACCTGGCCCCCTCTGTTCCTTCTTTTGGAAAAGAAAAATAGACAGATACACACATAAAAGATTAATAGATAGACAAAGATAGAGAGGTAAATAGATAAACAGAGACAGGCAGATGTAGACAAAGGTAAAGAGTCAAACAGACATATATAAATACACAAAAAGGGACATATGAAGGATAGATAGATAGACGGATAGACAGATAATTCCCAAACATTATCTCGTAACCTGGGCACCACGAAACGGAGTCGAATAATGTTTTAGGAGCTTACAAGATTTAGGGGAACTTGGTGTTTGATGTCAAGCCAACTGGAATGAATTAGCGAGCCACCAAACGTGAGAGACCGCCCGCCAAGCGTGAAAGCGACGCTAGGTCAGGTGAAGCAGCGCGGGATGTAATACCGACTTCAGCAGACATCTAGGGTTCACGCAGATGATCAAAACAGCGTCTCGCTGAGATATTAGTTTGAAGGATTAAGGTGGGGGGGAAAATAGTACAACCCACGTACCTCGCTTATGTCGTAAAAGGCGGCTAGAGGGATCAAATGATGGTGAGGAAGGGAGGTTACTGGAAAAATCTTTCCTTCTGTATCATCACGGTAAAAGTTGGCAAAGAAGTAGTAAAACGGGGATTCTTCCTACAAAGTCTCAGCTCCAGTTGTTACCTCGCTGGGACGGAAAATACAAATATGTGTTAAAAAAAAAACTCATTATACTTGTGCTGATACCACACTTCCACGAGTTTAAGTACCCGGTGTTATCTAGGGTAGACTGGCGGCCTTTGGTGGCCTTAAAATGGCTTTCAAGTCCTACGAGCGGTAGCTTATAATCTGGCCCAAATAATGAATTACCTACACCCCCAAAATATTGGGTCTCTCTAAGTGCTACGGTTCAGCTGTGATGGAGTGACAAACACGTCTTACCCAATATCCTTCTTAAATCTTCAAGTTTTCTGAAGGTCTTTCTCATATCCATCCAGGTTCCTCATCCCGTTTACCCTCAGGTCTTCCAAAGGTTCTCCATAGATCTTCCACAAATCTTCTTCCCCAGGCTCTCTTCACATTTTTTCTCACAATACCTTCATCATTTCCCTGTCTTCCACAGGTCCTCCCCAAGTTCTACCCAGGTCTTCCCTAGGTCCATCCCAGGTCATCTTCAGGTACTTCCCAGGTCTTCCTCAGGCTCGTTTTAAACGCTAGACTGGTTACTGTAAAAAAAAAAAATCATCCACGTTTCGCCTAAAGTAAATACTGGTTTTTAAAAAGCGCAATGGCTTTCAAGCCTAATGTTCAGCAGCGTAAAAACCCTTGTCCAGACTCTGAAGTATCTGTATCCAAAATATTGTGGCCCGGGAGCGATGCGGCTCGACCGTGAGAGAGTAACGCACAAACATGGCAGTATTAAGGGATGTTGATGTGAAATTGTAATGAAAACATTTAGGCAATTTCAAAACGTACACTAGACAACATCACACAGAGAAGATAGATCATATTGTCGAGGCCAAATGCAAGAAAGGAAAGTCATGCTAGGTTGTGTAGCCTACCTTCGGTATTTCGCCAACCTAGTCACTAAGAATAAACTTCTCTGTAACCCCTTGTTGTTAGGTGCGCCAGAAACTGGTGACTGTATCTGCTGGGGATGTGATCAGTATTTTGTACATTATCTTTTTGTAACGGGAGGCACGGGAGACGGTATAGAAAACAAAATCCAGAGGGACCAACAGTCAAGAATCTTTTCCCCGATCTCCCAGTGTCGACTTCCCTGCTAAACAGTAGTCACCATTTCCAGTTGAAGGTTACCTGTTACGTATATAGCGATGCAGCCGGGACTGGCCTTCCGTGATTGTTGTTTTCAACTATTTCTCTGCATCTCCACCGTAGGTAAATTCAATCAAGCTCTTTGCTGTTTTCAATGCGTTTTATGACACAGTCTCTTTCTGCTCAAGTCGACTTCCAGACTGTCTTTATGAAGTTCAATTCTTTGGCTTTTCTGCTTTGTCTGTTCCAATCCTTTCGTCACAGTGCTCATCTATTGTGCGTCTGTCAACGGCAGCGTCTCTTATCGTTTTGTCCTATCATCTACGCTCATTTTCTTTCCAGAAACGATCTTCTGTCTTCAACCTCTAACTCTATTCATTATCATATTGATAACCCTTCTACTTCAACTCTTTTCTTCTTCTCCTTAATCTCGAACTCGTTCTTTTTCTTGCACTGATCATATCTTCCTAATTTCAATAACCTGTGTAGCATCTAGGAACGCAGAAACATTTTCTTGTTCAAATTCAACAGTACAAATACAAAGTGTCTACCTACACCTCTTTCTTAACCGCACCTGCTCCTATTTCAAAACGCTACAAGTCAACCTTTTAATAATATAAACTTGCTAGACATAACCATATCCCCAACTCTATCCTGGGCTACACAACAAACAAAAAATGCTAAAAGCTGGTGTTGGTTATACAGATGTCGCAGTCATTTATCTTCAAAGTAATTTTTCAAAAGTTAGAGCGGTTCTATTCGCCCTAGGATGGACTACTACTTTTGTTTCACGTCCTTTTCCAGCCAGAGCTGGTAGACTTGAAGGCTTTCAAGTCTACCAGCTTTCATGCTATCAACTCTCTTCAATCACCCTTTACCGTCCTTCGTATGGTTGCTTCCCCTCTCTCTATTCCAGAGCTATTATTATCAGTCACTGACCTCCCAAGCTTTCTGCGTGTGTCCCAGCCAGTAAGATCCGGTGCCACAGCAAAGATGACGGATTCTTTCCATGGTTTCTGTGGGAAGATTACCCATGCAAGGACTGGCCTTACGATACCTTATCATGATTCACTTTCGTTTTTGAGCATCCAAGCTGTGGAGTTTTCTTCCTGCTTTCGTCTTCCCTGACTCTTGAAGCCTCTGCTCCTTTAACACGCGAGTCTATAAACACCTGAAATCATATTAATTGTAGCATTTTTTTTTAATAGTTTTTGTGACATTCTTTCATCGTCCACAGACATACTTTTGCTCTTGCATGTCGAGTGCTATGAATACAAAAGTGAGTATTCACGAGTGCTGTATCATCTGGTAAGGTAACATTGATCTGAAAATTGCATATGAAGTATGTTTACAGTACAAGTAATTCAGGAGAAATAGTTAATACCCAAGTGGTTTCGATGAACAACATTCTCCACTATTTGCTTAACTCATTTTGGTTCTAACGATTAATGATTAATTTGATCTGCAATCATATCAATGCCCTTGTAATAATCACCCAAACTGACATTCTTGACTATTCAATTCACATTATAATGATTTACGTATCATATGATCTGCAATCAGATCAGAGCTCTTGTAATAACCATCCCAAGTATATCAATAGATTGAACAGAGCAAGAATGGTAAGGACTATAATTCATGGCTCTATGAGATACGTCATGACTCTGTTCTAGGTCCCTCTATTTCTAAGACATATCAGTCATCAGGAAAACTTGGTCAGACGCCTCAAACTTTATCATTTGTGAAACGAGTGAAAATTGAGAAGTCAGTCTAAAGAGAATCATTACTTAATTGTTCGAGGAAGTGTAGCGTAATTGGCCACCTCAGTGGTGTAGTGCTATCAGTTGTTGGCCGTGAGGCATTCACGCCACTGTCGAACTCTGAGAATCATTCGTTCGAATCCTAGCTGCAGCAACAGATCCACAGTCAACTGAACTGTTCATCCTCCTAAAAGGGTAGGTCGGTAAATTGGATATATGCCTTACGTTGATATATATATATATATATATATATATATATATATATATATATATATATATATATATATAACGTTAAAGAGATGGCCTTGTTTCAGATAATTTACAGTGTTCAGAAGCATGCAAAGTAAGTTTCAGTCCAGATATCAAGTATGCCATCTAGTGATGAAAATACGAAACAAATGAAAAACAATATTTCGCATGAGATTACCAGAAACAAATGAACATCTATGCGCGTTTATCGGTATTATCCTTAAATACACAAGAATATTAGGTTTTACAGCTAGATATGTTATCTTACATCTCCCATAGTCTAACCCATTCAGATTTCAATGTCAAGATTCTAGTTACTGAACTTCATGAAACACTAAGGAAAGCTAGATCCCATACAAGAGAGATCAACAAAGCTAATGTCATCAGCAAAGACACCTTAAGAAAACGGGTTCGAAAACCTCTTTTGGAAAACTTCAACTCCAAGACCTCTCAGAAAACGTATAGTTCAAGATTCTTATAACATACTATTTCTTTGACATGGGTACATTAACAAGAGGGAACTGTGCGAAGGTAAAAACCACGAGACGAAATCTGGCCAAAAACCTGTTTACAAATATAACTACAGAAACAAATAAACATCAGGTACTAATCAAGCGAATACTCTAACGAATAAGGAATTCATTATTTTTCTTCTGTATTTTCTTTTCGAGTAAATGTGTGTACACCACTGCTTTAACCCCACCGTCCTAATTATTCAGCAGCTGTCGTTAGATGAGAATGCCTTCTCTCTAATGGTCCTCTTCTGTATAATTACCACGGTGGCATATTTCTCACTATAGGGTGAGCCTTTATATCACATTCCCGACGGCTGGTCTGCTGGTCGGAGTGGTACGTGGTGGATGAGACCATGATTATCCTTTCCCAAATCTAGAAGGGAAATTCAAGGTACGAATTCTGTCCTCCAGGAGATAACCCCGTCAAAGATCATCTTATAATCTGTCATCATCGAACTCATTCGACGAAAGCTCAGCCTCCTCTCTTCCCTCTCGTTTACCCATGTATTCCCTTCCGTTCTTTTGCCTCTCCCTGTTCATTACTCTTCGTCTCGTCCCCTCCGCCCATCCAACACGTGCCGTTCCCTCTCGGTCTCTCATGCATTAAGGCCCCCGTTCCTTTCCTTTTACCCAACCAACACCACTCGTTTTGCCTTCCTTTCTTTGCAGAGCTACTTAATCCTATCCTCCATTACTTTCCCCAGACATGAAAAATGTCCAGCTGGTGGGAAAATTCTGAGAGGTAAGATCAAGGAATTCCCTTTTTAATATATCTGTCTAGCGCCAGAGAACCTATCATGAGCAGCACGACTGTAAATTCAACGAGATGATATTCGCTAAACTATCCAGGCACCCACAACTTCAGTATGAGAGGACCTGCCATTCCTAGGGGGCTGTGTTGTACGAGACAGTATCAACTTACTGGAAATGTACATAGGTTTCACTTTTAGACAAAGGAGAGCAAGATGAAGAATGTTTTGAAGGCAAGATGAACTGCCTTAAAGTGTGTATATATTTCTTTCTTTCAAACTATTCGCCATTTCCCGCGTTAGCGAGGTAGCGTTAAGAACAGAGAACTGGGCCTTTGAGGGAATATCCTCACGTGGCCCCCTTCTCTGTTCCTTCTTTTGGAAAATTAAAAAAAAAAAATAATGAGGGGAGGATTATATATATATATATATATATATATATATATATATATATATATATATATATACACATATATATATATATATATATATATATATATATATATATATATATATATATATATATATATATATATATATATATATAATGCTCAAAATCTAAATTTCGTGCCTACAATTTGATACCAAAAACAATCAATTCGGTAGAAGTTACTTATATATGACGGAGGATAAAGCACAATTCCCCTTTCATTAACACGTGTATTATCCCTAAACTTTGCGATTCCTCCAGGTCTTCATACATCAGGTCAAGACCTTACTTACATCGGTGATCCCATAAATACGGAAGTAACTTTCCTGTCGCAAGAAAATGAAAACAAAAGATGAAAACAAAAGATCTTTTCACGTGTCTTATCAAGATTAAATGTGTGTGTGACAGTGTACGTCTACGTATAATAGTCAGTCATAGTTATAAGGAAAACGAAAGAAAAATAAATATTAAAGGGTCAATAATTCTCTTACTATAACTACTCCAAGTTTAACAGTCCTCTACAAACACCCGAGGCGCCTAGATTCCATTCCTCTATTCTTTTTCTGGATTTCTTTTTTTTCTCTACAGATGACCACGACTGGAGAGTTAGTCCAAAGTCACAAAGATAAAGGCTGATATACAGTCTACAACGGGTGGAATGAAGCTATTACTATGGTTGATGACAGTTCGATGTCGAACTTCAACTCGGGTACGGTTGGTCTAATGTGTCGAGGAGCTGACGGTGGCGGGGATGGTCCAGTAACATCATCCTAGGGTTCAGGTGATGTGGTTGGAGCATTGAGGGGGGAGGGGGTGGAAGAGGGAGGGAGGGGTCAGTGTGTGTGTTGAGCGCCTCTTGACACATGGCCTGAGAGGCACAGTAGAAGGTCTTGCACTTCTCTGTACCGTTCTGAACGACCCCTGTTGTGAGGTAGGTAGGTAGGGAAACAGACCAGGCGGAGTTGACCAGGAACTCAGAGACAATAAATGAAAGAAACGAGAATCAAACGGAGGCGCTAAGGTTCCCCTCCCCCCCAAACCTGATTAGGTCTTCCAAATAACACCAAGAAGTTTGTTAAACTGAACAACGTGAAGGGAATTGGAGTTATATTCAGACATTAAAGGGGTTGGACCATGCTGGAGGAAAGACTGATTTATACAATTTTGGTGTGGTTGATGGTGACGTGGCTCTCACTGCTGTTGTCAACGCTCATATGATGGTAAAGTCGTCTACGTAATCCCATGAAAGTGGTAACGTCCAAGGATGAGAAAGCACAATGATCCTGTCTTACCGAGGACCTGGAAGGTGATGACCCCTCGGTAGCCTGCAACTCGACACTGCTCAAGCCATGGAATGAGACGTCTCCACCATCAGATGCTGATGGCTTTGTTTTTAATCGTTCTGTGGCTGGCTATGTAGACAGCCTCGGCGGATCAGCGAAGGTGAAAGCCAAAGAAATATTGCATTTACAAAGTTGCGCCAGATAAGAAAGCCCGATAGAGAAGCAAGTGGTGGACGAGGTCTACCACTTTACTGTCGAGGGTTTATGGAGCAACTAATGTCTTTGTAATCCCAGTCAAACGCAAAACTTTCACGTAGTGAGCTGGGAATCAAATTAATAGGGCTGGGTGGCGATTCAATGAGGCTATTAAATGGCAAGTCACTGGGTATAATGGTGTGCTTTTTCTAGAAGCTATATAACCATCTGAGGACCAGAGATCCTTGCACCAAGTCTAAGGTCAAGAAGGGACGAGAAGGCAGACTGAAAGGTAGGCGATGAGGGAGTCTTGGTAGATGGTTACTGAGCGATTTTCTGAAGTGTTGCTCGATCACTAGAGACATGATTAACGAGGGCAATGGAGGGCAGTCGACTTGCTCAAGTTCGCTCGACTTTACGAATTCGGACTACCAGTGGCTGGTGTTGCTCCGTTTCAGCTTATGTAGTTTGGCAGAATAACACTACTTCTTCACAACGTATTTCACGAAGGTTTTTTTTTTCTTATTACGGAGAACATTCCAGAGGAAAGTAATGTTATGGTAGAAGACCCGATGGTTTTCCTGCTGTATTTCTCCCTTACTGCTGGGTCACGTTCTACTCATCAGATGGGTCTAGTCTTACGGTTCTCACTGGGGAAAACTATGGTACGTTTCCCTGATGGTGGCGCTCCATTTTTTCTTTGTTTCTATGTCATCCACGTTTTCTGTAGGGGGGTAAGGGCCTTGTGGTATAATGGTTAAGGTCCGTGTTGTGTAGTGGGTAGGGGACTTTTGATGTAGTAAACGAGGACAGGGTTGTGGGTGTAGACGACCCCCACCCGAAGACTTCACCAGATACAGTTGCTGTACGTAACATCAAGAAAGCCAATAAGGAAGCGAATGGTAGGCGAGGTCTATGACTAAGGCCTGTGTTGTGTGGTGGATAGAGTCCTTGTGGTGTAGTGGCTAGGGTGCTTGTGGTGTAGTGGATAAGGCATACGTTTTGTAGTGGGTAGGGCGTTTGTGGTATAGTGTATAAGGCCTATGTTGTGTTGTGGGTAAGGTCACTGTGATGCAGTGGGTGGGTAAGGTCATTGTGATGGAGTGGATAGGTCGTGGATAAGGCCCATGTTGTGTAGAGGATTATGTCCACGTTTTGAGTTGGATTTGTGGTGTTGTGGATAGGCCATATCATGTAGTGGATAGGGTCCTTGTGGAGTAGCGGAGAAGGTCGATGTTGTGTCGTAGATAAGAGTCCTTGGGTGTGTAGTGGAGGAGGCCTTTGTTCTGAAGCGGATAAGGAAGAATAATAAGCATAGCTGAACCATAGATGGGCTTGTATCTCGGCGTAGGGAATCCAAATGTCCAGATTCGAGCAGGAACACACTAAAGGCAGCTTGAACCCTTTATGGTAGTGCTGTTATGTTCGTTTCAGCCTGGCTTGTTGTCCAACATGTTGGTGGACTGAACAGTCTAAAGGAGGCGACCGCCTGGGAGGCCAAGTAGCGGGTAGGCATATCGCGAAGGAAGTCCAAGGGTCGATAAACATGACTTCTGTGATGGTAACGTGGTTGGCAGCGGTTCAGGTCTGGAGGCTGTGGAGGGTGTTTGTGTTGGCACTGTAGTCAGGAGACGTGTTATCAGCGGTCGGGACGTCGTTATGTTCCCACCGAATAAGTACTTCGACCCGTACAGAACCACTAGTTAGAATGAGCAGGCTCCAAAGGTGTCTCATACACGGCCAAAGGAACTCAAAGGCTGGAAGAAAAAGGTGGAGAAGCCTTTTCTCTGGGATGTTGTCTATCGCCCAATGTCGACAACTTTGCGTGTGTGTGTGTGTGTGTGTGTGTGTGTTTACTATTTGTGATGACTATTTGTGTTACGTAGAGGCTCACAATCGTCATACCCCATCTCATAACTTATCTAGACACACATACATACACACACACACCAGCGTAAGCCATGCACCCATTCTCAACCTACCCCGAGGAAGGGATGAACACCTGGGTTGGGTGTAGGTCGCTTGCCTCACTCAGGGATGGAACCCATCCTGACTGCTCAAATTATCAAACTGGTTTGAACCTTGAATACTGTGATCTTGTTAACTCCTTAAACTTCCTCCTTCCCTGGTTTGTTACCCCTACTGAAACTCATCTCTGTTTCGGGCACCATCCTTAGTGGCTTTCCTCTATACTTTCTCCATTAGTCCTCTGTGCTTCCTCTAATTGCGATGACCGAGTCTGACATTCACTATGACTTGTCTGTATAATATCGACTCCAGCAACCCTCACACACACAGGAATCCTTCAATTTATCTCTTACACGGTAATACTCGTATTGAGATCCCCTTTAATTGTGTCCCATGCTCATTATTTTGCATATGCACTTGTTGGATGTCATCAGAATAGCTTTGGAATCCATTTAGACTTCCCTATAAACTGTTTATCATAAAAATCGAATCGTGTGCGAAAGGTAATTCGATGACAAAAACTTCATGAAAGGTGACGAGCGAGAGACTGAGCAACCGGTAGTAGGAACCAGTGTTCGGCGAGCGAGAAATCACCTTGCCTATAAGGGGTCCACATGACTTTTCGCCACGGCAGTTCTCACCCATGTTACCCACAGCCGATTTCGTCGCTACGCCGTGGTGAGGGCCTTTGAGATAATATCCTCGCCTTCTACTCCAGTATCACACACCTGGAGTCGCTACTTAAAGGCAAACACACCCCTGTCATGGGTACTAAAAAAAGACATAGAAAGGAAAAACCTTTAAACTCTACCACAATTTCATAAGGCTTGAGAAAGACTCATAATGCATCCCTTAAACACTATCCTCATCAATAGCACTATTATCGCACGTCAATAAATCGCTCGAGAGTCTTATGACCGACTTCTACAACACCCCAGGTCAACATACAGATTCTGGGCACGAAGATCCAGCGCCTCCCTCGGCTGCTTAATAACAATCATTAATTTGTAAAGGCGTTACATGAAATACGATAGGCTGATGTGATATGCAAAAACTGTTGCAAAAGCCTTGAATATACATATTCGTCATTTCCTGCGTTAGCGAGGTAGCGTCAAGAACAGATGACAGCCTCAGAGGGGAAAATCCTCACTCACCCAACCTATCTGTTCCTTCTTTTGGAAAAGTAAAACAGGAGGGGTGGAATTCCCAACCCCTCTAATCGTCTACAACACGCAAGGAGTATTTGTTCGCCGTTTCCCGCGTTAGTGTAGTATCGTCAGGAACAGACGAAAAAAGGCCGCTTTCGCTCACATGTCACGTGTAATGTACCGAAACCACAGCTCCCCACAGACATTCAGGGGCCCACAGACCTTTACATGGTTTACCTTGGACACTTCACACGCTCTGTTTAAGCACACTGGCAGCACGTCAAGCCCTGTATACCATATCATTCACCATCCTGCATGTTCAGGCCCCCATCACTCAAAATCCTTTCCACTCCATCCTTCCATCTCCTTCCACGAAGTAAATATAATTCTTCTTACAAGTGTTTGTGCAGTTTCCCTCTTTACCGAGTACCAATCTCGTACGAATACACACACACACACACACACACACACACACGCACACAAAAGCCTCATAACCTGAGAGGATATTGCAGCAGAGTAATTATTCAGAAGGCTATCGACAAGAGAGTCTCCAGGTTCACAGCGGCAGTACAACAGACATGTTTGAAATTCCAAGCACAGACATGACTCGTGATGGTAGCCTATGTCTTGGATGGCACAAAGGCGGCTAATGAGAGAGAGAGAGAGGGAGGGAAAAGGCTTCTGTCGTATAGGGTAGACTAAATGCTACCTACTTATCCCCTGCGTGTCGTGGAAGATAACTGAGAGAGGCGACAGTGGGGAATCGCGCTAGAAATCCTCCCCTCCTGTGTTACATTCCAAAAGAAAGAACAGAGCAAGAAGCCAAGCAAGGATTGTTTCCTTTGTGGATCAAGTCATCTGTTGCTGGTGCTACCTCGCTCGCGCGAAAAATGGCCAAATGCTATGAAAGAAGAGAAATGATATATATATATATATATATATATATATATATATATATATATATATATATATATATATATATATATATATATATATATGCAACATTAAACCTTTGAAATTTCTCATTCAAGCGACTATACTCAAGAAATCAACCTTAGATATTCCTCAAATGCAATATTCATGCAAGAGTTGAAAAGTAACCCAAACATTTTTGTTTATTCACATTGGCAAAGTATCAAGTTTTCTCAGAGTCAGTCCTTATGTCAAGAAGAATGGTAATGAAGCTACTGAGCCATCGTTCCAAAAGCTACGTACGTACAAAAATCCTCTTAACTTTCAGACCGACATAATATGATAAAAGGACGAAAATAACTGGAAAGCATACCAACGTCTCAAAGATAACGAGTGATCATTGCGAGACCTGTCGTTCACTGGTGTAACGATCGTTTTTGTGCAGCGTGTACATATCTAATGGATCAATACAGAAGAGGCGGACGAGTGGCCCTGGCGAGGGTAACCTGATCTCCACCAGGGTGACTGGGGGTGAGGGAGGATCAGGAAGCGGACTTAGGGGGAGGAAAAGTAGGGGAGCAGTCAGAGGGGAGTTAGCGAGGGACGAGGAGAGGAAGTGAGGGGGAGTGACAGAACGCACACACACATGCAAGTTCTATACCTGCCAATGTGAACATCATGATGAATTCATGAACAGGTGCTTCGTCAAGGAAATGAAGAACGCACTTTTACGTTAGGTTATGTAATACGTCAAATGCCGTATTACTGTACCTATTCATCACCCAAGTGTAAAATGTATAAACCATAGCATTTACTCTCAACACTCCTGTATATCAGCTAACCTGAGGATTAAGATGTGCCTCAATCACGTGTTGATTCAAAGTGTGCAAACATCCAGCCCATCCTTGATCAAAATTATCCTCTTTAATGTTCAGTTATCATTGTGACCTCCCAATTATGTACTATCTAAAGTACCAATATTGGGTGTTTTCAGCCGAACTGCTGCTTAAATCCAAAAAACAGTTATTCATTTCATTCACACACACACACACACACACACACACACACACACACACACACACACACACAAAGGAGCTTAACTGCTTTGCATCTTCTACACTGTGAAGAGAATCTCAATTTTTGATAATGTGTGTAGAACCAAGCCTATTCTTCCCTTCACTTCTAATGTCCTAAAGCCCCACTGTAAGTGAAAATATACATGGCTCTACAGTCCGATTATCGGGAAAATTACACAAAAACAAAGTCATTCTCACAAACGGGAATAGTTGAAGACTTAGCCATGGGGTACTGGACATGATTACAACACTGACGACAATACGAAGTGTAAGAAACAGCGGGAAACATTCTGAAGATCTGTCTCTTAAGTAATGAGACATATGTAAATGCAGATAAATTGCAGTAATGTGTGTGTGTGTGATCTGAGCCTCTGTTGATAAACACAAGGAAAAGTTAAAACTAAAAAGGCGTCAATTAAGGCATTCAGTTGCCTAAGACGTCTCAGTAAACAGGGTAAAAAAAAAAAGAAGCTTACATTCGAAGCTGGTGGCTCAAGAAAACATACGCTGAGGAGAATCGCTGCCTGTCTGATCCAATACAGTGTTCTACGAGCTACTGCTTCTTTGATCCACCATTACTGGTATACAGGCTTATGTATCTACCAGGATGTATTGCTATCCTCCTGAAACTTGTGAATCTACCAGGATGTATTGCTATCCTCCTGAAACTTGTGTATCTACCAGGATGTATTGCTATCCTCCTGAAACTTGTGTATCTACCAGGATGTATTGCTATCCTCCTGAAACTTGTGTATCTACCAGGATGTATTGCTATCCTCCTGGAACTTGTGTATCTACCAGGACGTATCACTGTCTTCCTGAAGCCTGCGTATCTACCAAGTTGCATCATTATCCTCCTGAAGAAGACGTTGTCGAAACTAATTGGGAAGAACGCATCCCTGTGTTTTGCTTCACCAAGGCTCCGTTGCCACCATTTTACACCGAGCTAACTTGCTTAAGTATTACAGTACAATGCTATCTGGAATAACCTAGTGTGAGACAGCATAAACAACTTGAAATCAAACAACTTTCATAATTGACTCCGTTCTTGAGCTTCTATACTTGCAGATGACCACTGTTCATGCGCATTATTCCCACACGTTTATAAAAGTCTTCCTATACAGAATTCTTTACCGTAGTTCAGTCTTTAAACTGAGCAGCTCATTTATGAAGCAAGACCTTCCAAAGTGGTTCGGTTTGGCAGAGAGGGGCCCAACACCTGCTCGTGGACAAAGCGAGGAGCCGATGCAACAGCCGGAGTTGTAGAATTTATCCATATAAAGAGCGGAATTTTCAAGCGTTTTCATCTACAGTTGACAAGAGTAATCGAGTTCTCGGATCGTACATTACACCTCAGTGCTTTCAAGACAGTCTCGCTATCAGGTAGCGATGAACTCTCCATGTGTCTCGAAGAAAACACCTGTCAGATTTTGCTCTCAAATTCTTGGGTGATCCATCAAACCTTAATATGTTTAAGACTGTTTCACTACCAGAACACAATGCTCTAAATATTGAGCTCTTTACTTAGCGAAAAAAAAAACCATCGCATTTCTTGAAAAAAAAAAAAGTCAAATTCTCCTCTCAGGACATGAGATCATGTGATTAATTGAAGAGCCAAGGGCTAAGGGTTTTTGACGGTAGAGACATATGGATACAATGGCAAAGGTCATTCATGGGTTATCACAAAATCTTCCACGATCTTCAAAGAAACGTCTGGAGAACCCTAGTCCCCTCGACCAGAGACTAATAACTTTGTACCCCCCTACATTCCATTCATTCCTTCCGCCGCATTTATTGCTGTATTGTGTGAGCAACCTTTCCCCTCCTACTCGTGTTGGGTTCTGTTGTGGCACAAGAGCAGAACGTATATACAGCGGTAATTTCTCTCCTTAAAGAAATGTTTTTTTTTTTCTTTTTCGTCGTGAAGCAGAGCTGGAATGCTAACACAGTGGCTTGGATTCGTGTCATCTTATTTACGTGATTGTGTTTCACTCATAAATGATGCAATCTTTTGTGGTGCTTAAAGTAACCTTTGATAACCAAACTGATTTTTATGTTATTCATCTTTTAACCAAATTAAGACGCAAGCGCATAGAAACACGCACACACACACACATATATATATGAAACAAAATTCTCAAAGGCCAATTTCTTGTGTTACCCAGGACCTTTCTAAAGGCTAATGCAGCTCAAAGCTGCACTAACTACAGTAGCATGAAAATGTAGATTCCTCTGAAGACACAAAAGGTGACTTTTCACTCGAAGTGCAACATCGAGGATATATATATATATATATATATATATATATATATATATATATATATATATATATATATATATATATATATACATATATATATATATATATATATATATATATATAATATATATATATATATATATATATATATATATATATATATATATATATATATATATATATATATATTTCTCTCTCGTCTCCCCCTGATGATGTGATTATTACACGAAAGTGCACTTGGGAACTTATCGTGTTTCATTTTCCCCGTGGAATCTTAGGAATATACTTCATCACTGTCCTCCACAGGGAAGGATTCAAATCCTTGCCATTTGCGTGCGACATACTGGAGCGTTAACTATTCAGCCAACAGTACCGAAAAATAGATAAAAGGGTATTACATTACAAGTAATTGAGTATCCTCAGTTTTATATATAAAGGCAATGGGTCCTCCCCAGCAATTTTCCTTTCGGTCTACAGTAACCAATATCTACGATGTACCAATCACAAGTCAAAAAATGATGCAAGTGTCGGAAAAAAAAAAATACTTCTTACATGATGCACACCATATCCTCTACAGGGAAGGATTCGAAGCCTTGCTACTTTTGTGTGACAGACTTGAGCACAAGCCATTCTTCCAACGGTGCCCATGCTAGAGAAACTGCTCTTCAATATAGGGCAAAGGACATGTGGTTACATCTAATCGAGAGCAGTTTATAATGGGAACTTGTGGCCTGAGTCGTTCACGCTCCAATTGGTTATACACACACACACACACACACACACACACACACACACACACACACACATACACACACGAGGCGAGGGTGCGAATCTTACAATGTGGAGAACTATATAGCTTTCTTCATTTCCACCCGCCACCTTATCCATTCCTGGGTATCTACAAGACTTCCCTTCCATAAGGTTCTCTTCATGGAAACTCAAATTCTAAACAGTCTATCTATCACCTAAATAACTTAGTTACTATTCAGTTCGACTCTCAAACACAGAAACCAGATTCTGCAGTTTCTCACTCGGATCTGTCGGCCAGAGCCGTGACAGCAAGAGAATGGATGTGATCGAATGAGGCCATTTTTTGTCTGTGCCAGTCGCTATCTCGCTAACATGGAAAACGGTGTATAAGAAGAATATATTATATATTTAATGGTCGTCTCCAGCGATAGCGAGGTGGCACATGCAAACAGACGAAAGAATGGCCCAACACATACACATGTACATACATAGACGCTCCTACACGCACATATACATACATATGCATTTCGACGTATACATACATATACATACACTGATACATAAATATGAACATATCTATACTTGCTGCCTTCACCAATTCTCGTCGCCACCCCATATGAAATAACATCCCCTTCCGCGAGGTAGCGCTAGGAAAAGACAAAAAAGGCCATATATATATATATATATATATATATATATATATATATATATATATATATATATATTTTTTTTTTTTTTTTCTTATACTTTGTCGCTGTCTCCCGCGTTTGCGAGGTAGCGCAAGGAAACAGACGAAAGAAATGGCCCCCCCCCCCCCCATACACATGTATATACATACGTCCACACACGCAAATATACATACCTACACAGCTTTCCATGGTTTACCCCAGACGCTTCACATGCCTTGATTCAATCCACTGACAGGCACGTCAACCCCGGTATACCACATCGCTCCAATTCACTCTATTCCTTGCCCTCCTTTCACCCTCCTGCATGTTCAGGCCCCGATCACACAAAATCCTTTTCACTCCATCTTTCCACCTCCAATTTGGTCTCCCTCTTCTCCTCGTTCCCTCCACCTCCGACACATATATCCTCTTGGTCAATCTTTCCTCACTCATTCTCTCCATGTGCCCAAACCACTTCAAAACACCCTCTTCTGCTCTCTCAACCACGCTCTTTTTATTTCCACACATCTCTCTTACCCTTACGTTACTTACTCGATCAAACCACCTCACACCACACATTGTCCTCAAACATCTCATTTCCAGCACATCCATCCTCCTGCGCACAACTCTATCCATAGCCCACGCCTCGCAACCATACAACATTGTTGGAACCACTATTCCTTCAAACATACCCATTTTTGCTTTCCGAGATAATGTTCTCGACTTCCACACATTCTTCAAGGCTCCCAGAATTTTCGCCCCCTCCCCCACCCTATGATCCACTTCCGCTTCCATGGTTCCATCCGCTGCCAGATCCACTCCCAGATATCTAAAACACTTCACTTCCTCCAGCTCTCACCATTCAAACTCACCTCCCAATTGACTTGACCCTCAACCCTACTGTACCTAATAACCTTGCTCTTATTGACATTTACTCTTAACTTTCTTCTTCCACACACTTTACCAAACTCAGTCACCAGCTTCTGCAGTTTCTCACATGAATCCGCCACCAGCGCTGTATCATCAGCGAACAACAACTGACTCACTTCCCAAGCTCTCTCATCCCCAACAGACTTCATACTTGCCCCTCTTTCCAAAACTCTTGCATTTACCTCCCTAACAACCCCATCCATAAACAAATTAAACAACCATGGAGACATCACACACCCCTGCCGCAAACCTACATTCACTGAGAACCAATCACTTTCCTCTCTTCCTACACGTACACATGCCTTACATCCTCGATAAAAACTTTTCACTGCTTCTAACAACTTGCCTCCCACACCATATATTCTTAATACCTTCCACAGAGCATCTCTATCAACTCTATCATATGCCTTCTCCAGATCCATAAATGCTACATACAAATCCATTTGCTTTTCTAAGTATTTCTCACATACATTCTTCAAAGCAAACACCTGATCCACACATCCTCTACCACTTCTGAAACCACACTGCTCTTCCCCAATCTGATGCTCTGTACATGCCTTCACCCTCTCAATCAATACCCTCCCATATAATTTACCAGGAATACTCAACAAACTTATACCTCTGTAATTTGAGCACTCACTCTTATCCCCTTTGCCTTTGTACAATGGCACTATGCAAGCATTCCGCCAATCCTCAGGCACCTCACCATGAGTCATACATACATTAAATAACCTTACCAACCAGTCAACAATACAGTCACCCCCTTTTTTAATAAATTCCACTGCAATACCATCCAAACCTGCTGCCTTGCCGGCTTTCATCTTCCGCAAAGCTTTACTACCTCTTCTCTGTTTACCAAATCATTTTCCCTAACCCTCTCACTTTGCACACCACCTCGACCCAAACACCCTATATCTGCCACTCTGTCATCAGACACATTCAACAAACCTTCAAAATACTCATTCCATCTCCTTCTCACATCACCACTACTTGTTATCACCTCCCCATTTACGCCCTTTACTGAAGTTCCCATTTGCTCCCTTGTCTTACGCACCCTATTTACCTCCTTCCAGAACATCTTTTTATTCTCCCTAAAATTTACTGATAGTCTCTCACCCCAACTCTCATTTGCCCTTTTTTTCACCTCTTGCACCTTTCTCTTGACCTCCTGTCTCTTTCTTTTATACTTCTCCCACTCAATTGCATTTTTTCCCTGCAAAAATCGTCCAAATGCCTCTCTCTTCTCTTTCACTAATACTCTTACTTCTTCATCCCACCACTCACTACCCTTTCTAAACAGCCCACCTCCCACTCTTCTCATGCCACAAGCATCTTTTGCGCAATCCATCACTGATTCCCTAAATACATCCCATTCCTCCCCCACTCCCCTTACTTCCATTGTTCTCACCTTTTTCCATTCTGTACACAGTCTCTCCTGATACTTCTTCACACAGGTCTCCTTCCCAAGCTCACTTACTCTCACCACCTTCTTCACCCCAACATTCACTCTTCTTTTCTGAAAACCCATACTAATCTTCACCTTAGCCTCCACAAGATAATGATCAGACATCCCTCCAGTTGCACCTCTCAGCACATTGACATCCAAAAGTCTCTCTTTCGCACGCCTGTCCATTAACACGTAATCCAATAACGCTCTCTGGCCATCTCTCCTACTTACATAAGTATACTTATGTATATCTCGCTTTTTAAACCAGGTATTCCCAATCATCAGTCCTTTTTCAGCACATAAATCTACAAGCTCTTCACCATATATATATATATATACAAAACTTTTCGAATCGAATCAAATCATCCTGAAACGTTACAATCAAATAACTGAATATGCAAAAATACGTCAAATTCTAAATTAAACAAAATATGGTTCGTTTGTATACAGTGGTTCTATATATACCTAGTAGTGAGAATAAAGTACATTTCTTAAAACAACGCATTTGACCATTAGTAAGAAGAAAGGCACAAAAGTGCAATAATAGTGCTGTTACGGAATTATTGTTGTTGTGCGAGACAAAAAAACAAAATGTTCCTGAAGGTAAGCGAGCTTGGAAGAGAGAAAGTAAAGAGATATCATGAGAGAAAGAATGTAACACGGCTAAAGGTGAGAAAAAGCTAAACTAGAGGAGTGAGGAATGGCAGGTGTTTGGGGAAGCAGCGCTGGCATGTGTGAGAGAAGTGTGTGGCACCTCGGTCTATGATTCTATACTGTGGACGGACACTGCCAGGTAGGTCCCTTAGGCACTCCACTCCCTCCAAGTCTTCCCCATCTAAACGTACACACAAACTACCCCGTCTCACTCGTACTGCAGCATCCCAATACCTTACTTTCATTCAGATTTGCCAATCAAGTTTTCCTGAAAGGAATACACTCCCTAAACCCTAACCTCAGCTTCTGGAACGTCGCTTTCAAGTCAGTAACTACCAGAGTCGTATCAACTGTAAGCAGCGACTGATTCACCTCAGATGATCCGTCTCCCAACACACAGTAAACCTACCAGTCATGCCACGATCCTCACTGGTACCTTCCAGATCATCCTATCATGAAGAGATCAAACATCGCAGTGACATCACACATCTTTAACACAGACTCAGCTTCACTAGAGTGTCACTCCATTCCCACTAAACTTACACGACTTACCCTCTCGCTATAAACTCGTCCCTACATGTAGTAACTTTCCATTTATCCTATATGTTTTCACCACCTTCTACAAGGCGGCTCTGGCATCCGAATCATCAGCATTCTCCAGATCCAGAAATGCTACATTGTTCCTCAAGGTATATCCCACACCAATGCCTTAGAACAAACTCCCGGTCCACACACACACACACACACACACACACACACACACTACCTCTCCTGGAGCCTCCTCAGTCAGACCTCTTGTGCATACCACCATCGTCTCAAACGCCACACTCCCCTGCACCTTACCAGGCATGCTGAACAGACTCTTACAACTGTGAATTAAGCAATGAATCAAGCATTCATTTCTGTTCGCCTTACCATATTATATACAATGTGGCAGTCCTCAGGCATCACACCTTAAACAATGACTAACCACTCAACTTAATTACCTCCCCATTTTTGAGACACTTAACTGCCATCCCCTTAACTCTAGCTTCCATGCGCCATACCACTCACGACTCACTCATTCCGATTAGCATCTCATCCTCAACAACCACCTCCATCTCCCTAGCATCTAACATTCAACTCTCCCAAATAACTCACTTTTTTTTCTCCTCAACGTCTTTCTCTGTTGTCATTTCTCCATCTGCTCAAAGTTCTCTCGTCCTTCTTGCACTAATCACGACAAAACATTTTCTTATTCTCTTTGAAGTTTATTGATTGTATTATCTCGCATTGACATTTCAACCCTTATCTCTGGGGACGGGGGAATTCCTCCTGCGTGCCTTACAAAGTAAATAACAGGGGCGGGAGCAAGGGTGTTGGAGACCCTTCCCTCGTGAACTTTTCCCTCACTAAAATCAAATGAATAAAAAAAAACATCAAGTGAAGACAAGCGATAATTTGTCCATGAAGGACTCAGGCCAGGATGTCTAGACTGTGTAAGGTTGGAAATAGATTAAAATCAAGGAAGATAGAAACGTTATATATCATGAAAGAAACCGGGATGTTGTGACTTTGAAGAAAAGTTGAAGTGTAGAGCTGAAGGGTAGAAAACGTTCAGACACGTTCAAGTGATAAAGTTCGAGAGAGAAGGCAAGAGTGGAAGCAGGGGAGGTATTCCCGATCCTGTAGGAAGTCTGGGACTGTACTTAAGACTGAAGCTTCCAAAGTAAGATTAATATATATATATATTTTTTTTTTTTTTTTTTTTAAACTATTCGCCATTTCCCGCGTCAACGAGGTAGCGTTAAGAACAGAGGACTGGGCCTTTTTTGGAATATCCTCACCTGGCCCCCTCTGTTCCTTCTTTTGGAAAATTAAAAAAAAAAAAAAAAAAAAAAAAAAAAAAAAAACGAGAGGGGAGGATTTCCAGCCCCCCGCTCCCTCCCCTTTTAGTCGCCTTCTACGACACGCAGGGAATACGTGGGAAGTATTCTTAATCCCCTATCCCCAGGGGATATATATATATATATATATATATATATATATATATATATATATATATATATATATATATATATATATATATATGAACATAGTGCATAGAAACGCGCACCTTCATAGAACATACAAGCCTCCAACAGCCAAGTTCGAACCCGGGACCCTTGTGCAAGAGGCGGGTATGCTAATCGCTAGGCTATGGGCCCATAGCCTAGCGGTTAGCATACCCGCCTCTTGCACAAGGGTCCCGGGTTCGATCCTGGCTGTTGGAGGTTTGTATGATACACAGATATATATATATATATATATATATCTTATTTTTTTATCATACTTTGTCGCTGTCTCCCGCGTTCGCGAGGTAGCGCAAGGAAACAGACGAAAGAATGGCCCAACTCACCCACATATATATATATATATATATATATATATATATATATATATATATATATATATATATATATATAATACTATAAAATAATATATGTCCCTGAGGATAGGGGAGAAAATACTTCCCACGCATTCCTCGTGTTGTAGAAGGCGACTAAAGGGGACGGGAGCGGAGGGCTAGAAACCCTCCCCTCCTTGTATTCTAACTTTCTAAATGGGGTAACAGAAGGAGTCATGCGAGGAGTGCTCATCCTCCTCGAAGGGTCAGATTAGGGCTGTCTAAATGTGTGTGGATGTAACCAGATGAGAAAAAAGGAGACATAGGTAGTATGTTTGAGGAAAGGAACCTGCATGCTTTGGCTTTGAGTGAAACTAAGCTCAAGGGTAAAGGTGAACAGTGGTTTGGGAATGTTTTGGAGTAAAGTCAGGGGTTGTTGAGAGGAAAAGAGCAAAGGAAGGAGCAGCACTACTCCTGAAGCAAGAGTTGTGGGAGTATCTAATAGTACGAGAAATTTAGCTTTATAATGATATGGGTAAAACTAAAAGTGTATGGAGAGAGATGGGCCTATCAACCTGGTCAAGAGAAGAGATCATGAGAAGCAACTGTTTTGGGAGCAGCTGAGTGTGTGTGTTAGTAGCTTTGATGCACGAGACCGGGTTATAGTGATGGGTAATTTGAATGCAAAGGTGAGTAATGTGGCAGTTGAAGGTATAACTGTTGTACATGGAGTGATCATTGTTGTAATGGAAATGGTGAAGAGCTTGTAGATTTGTGTGCTGAAAAATGACTGGTGATTGACAACACCTGGTTTAAAAAGATATCTATACATAAGTATACGAATGGAAATAGGAGAGATGGCCAGATAGCGTCATTGGATTACGTGTTAATTGATAGGCGCGTGAAAGAGAGACTTTTGGATGTTAATGTGCTGAGAGGGGCAACTAGAGGGAAATCAGATCATTATCTTCTGGAGGCGAAGGTGAAGATTTGTATAGATTTTCAGATAAGAGAGAATGTTGGGGTGAAGAGAATGATGAGAGTAAGTGAGCTTGGAAAGGAGACTTGTGTGAGGAAGTACCAGGAGAGATTTAGTGCAGAATGGAAAAAGGAGAGCAAATGACGTAATGTGAGTGAGGGAGGAACGGGATGTATGTAGGGAAGCAGTGATGGCTTGCGCAAAATATGCGTGTGGCACGAGAAAGGTAGGAGGTGGGCAGATTAGAAAGGGTAGCGAGTGGTGGGATGAAGTAAGATTGTTGAAGAAAGAGAAGATGGGCGTTTGGATGATTTTTGCAGGGAAGTAGTGCGAATGACTGGGATATGTATAAAAGAAAGAGGCAGGAGTTCAACAGAAAGGTGCAAGAGGCGAAAAAGAGGTCAAATGAGAGTTTGGGTAAAGTATCAGTAAACTTTAGGGAGAATAAAAAGATGTTTTGGAGGGAGGTAAATAAAGTGCGCAAGACAAGAGAACAAATGGGAACATCGGTGAAGGGGTCTAATGGGGAGGTAATAAGTAGTGGTGATGTGTGAAGGAGATGGAGTGAGTATTTTGAAGGTTTGTTGAACGCGTTTGATGATATTGTGGCAGATAAGAGTATTTTCGAGGTGGTGTGCGAAGCGAGGGTCAGGTAGGATGGTCTAGTAAACAGAAAAGAGGTTGTGAAAGCTTAGCCGAAGATGAAAGCCGGCAAGGCGGCGGGTTTGAATGGCATTGCAGTGGAATTTCTAAAAAAAAAAAAAAAAAAAAAAAAGGGGGGATGACTGCTGTTGTTGAGTGGTTGGTAAGGATATTCACTGTATGTATAGTTCATGATGAGGTGCCTGAGGATTGGGGGAATGCATGCATAGTGCCACTGTATAAAGTTGAATGTTCAAATTACAGAAGTATAAGTTTGTTGAGTATTCCTGGGATAATATATGGGAGGACATCGATTGAGAGGGTAAAGGCATGTACAAAGCACCAAACTGGGGAGGAGCAGTGTGGTTTCAGAAGTGGTAGAGGATGTGTGAATCAGGTGTTTGCTTTTAAGAACGTACTTGAAAAATATTCACAAAAACAGATGGATTTGTATGTAGCACTTATTGATCTGGAGAAGGTATATGACAACTGACATTATTTGTGGAAGGTATCAAAAGTATATACTGTGGGATGTAAATTGCTAAAAGCAGTGAAAACATTCTATCAAGGATATATGGCATGTGTACGAGTAAAATGAAAGGAAAGCGATTGGTTCCCAGTGAATGTCGGTTTGCGGTAGGGGTGCGTGATGTATCATTGGCAGTTTAATTTGTTTAAGGAGAGGGTTGTTAAGGGAGGTGAAGTGCAAGAGTTTTGGAGAGAGGGGCAAGTATTCAGCCTGTTGTGGATGAGAGGGCTTTGGAAGCGAGTCAGTTGTTGTTCGCTGATGATACAGCGCTGGTAGCGGATTCGGGTGAGAAACTGCAGAAGTTGGTGACAGTTTGGTAAAGTGTACGAAAGAAGAAAGTTGAGAGTAAATGAACAAGTTTACTTAGTTCAGTAGAGTTGAGGTCAATTTAATTGGGAGGCAAGTTTGAATGGAGAAAAACTGGAGGAAGTAAAGTGTTTTAGATATCTGGGAGTGGATATAGCAACGGATGGAACCATGGAAGTCGACGCGAGTCATAGGATGGAGGAGGGGCCGAAGGTACTGGGAGCGTTGAAGAATGTATGGAAAGCGAGAACGTTTATCTCGGAGAGGACAAATGGGTACGTTTGACGGAATAGCGGTTCTAACAATGTTATATGGTTGCGAGGCGTGGGCTATAGAAAGGGTTGTGCGTAGGAGGGTGGATGTGTTGGAAATGAAATGTTTGAGGACAATATGTGGTGTGAGGTGGTTTAATCGAGTAATGAAAGGGTAAGAGAGATGTGTGGTAATAAGTGTGTGGTCGAGAGAGCGGAGGAGGGTATGTTTAAATGGTTTGGTCACATGGAAAAAAAATGAGTGAGGAAAGATTGACAAAGAGAAAATATGTCAGGGGTGGAGGGAACAAGAAGTGGTAGACCAAAATGGAGGTGGAAGGAAGGAGTGAAAAAGATTGTGCACCTTTCTCTTAACCTGTCTCTTTCTTTTATACATCTCCCAGTCATTCGCACTACTTCCCAGCAAAAATCGTCCAAATGACTCTTCTCTTTCACTAACAGTCTTACTTCTTTATTCCACTACTCACTAACCTTTCTAATCTGCCCACCTCCCACCTTTCTCATGCCACAGGCATCTTTTGTGCAAGCCACGACTACTTCCCTAAATACATCCCATTTCTCCCCCACTCCCCTTACGTCATTTGCTCTTTTTCCAATATGCACTCAATCTCTCCTGGTACTTCCTCACACAAGTCTCCTTTTCAAGCTCACTTATTCTCACCACTCTCTTCACCCAAACATTCTTCTTTTCTGAAAACCTCTACAAATCTTCACCTTCGCCTCCACAAGATAATGATCAGACATCCCTCCAGTTGCCCCTCTCAACACATTAACATCCAAGAGTCTCTCTCTCACGCGCCTATCAATTAACATGTAATCCAATAACGCTCTTTGTCCATCTCTCGTACTTACATACGTGTATATCTCTCTCTTTAAACCAAGTATTCCCAATCACCAGTCCTTTTTCAGCACACAAATCTACAAGCACTTCATTTCCATTTACAACATGGAACATCCCATATACACCAATTATATTCTCAATTGCCACATTAATCTTTGCATTCGAATCACCCATCACTATTACCCAGTCTCGTGCATCAAAGCTGCTAACACACTCATTCAGTTACTTCCAAAACATTGGCTTCTCATGATCTTTGTTCTCATGACCAGGGACATAGGCACCAATAATCACCCATCTCTCTCCATCCACTTTCAGCTTTATCCATATCAATCTAGAGTTTACTTTCTTACACTATCACATACTCCCACCACTCCTGTTTCAAGAGTAGTAGTGCTACTCCTTCCTTTGCTCTTGTCCTCTCACCAACCCCTCACATTATTCCAAAGACATTCCCAAACCACTCTTCCCCTTTATCCTTGAGCTTCGTTTCACTCGGAGCGAAACATGCAGGTTCCTTTCCTCAAACATACTATCTCTTTCTCATCTTGGTTACCTCCACACACAGACGCCCCAATCTGTGCCTTCGAGGAGGATGAGCACTCCTTGCATGACTCCTTCTGTTTCCATTTTTAGAGAGTTAAAATACAAGGAAGGGAGGGTTTCTAGACCCAGCTCCCGTCCCATTCAGTCGCCTTCTACGACACACTGGAATGAGTGGGAAGTATTCTTTCTGCCCTATCCCAAGAGACAAGATTATATATATATATATATATATATATATATATATATATATATATATATATATATATATATATATATATATATATATACCATAGCCTGAGGAAGCCCCTGGGGTGGATGAACAGCTGAGTTGACTATGGACCGACTGCCGTGACCAAGATTCAAACCTATGTGCTCGACCCTGGGCGGCCCGTGAATGCGGCACCGTCTGCTGGAGGTTACATCGCAAGAGAAATGTCACCTTTGGCGAGGGTGTATCATTTCAGTAAAGTCCCATCAAAGAGCTCACTTCAAAGGAGTTCACATTTCCCTGCCTCTGTTAGTAATTAAGCCTTGGTCTGCAGAAACTTTAAAATGGTCCTGAGTAACACCAGGACTTTTTCGTAGAAAATGGTCCGACGTTAACTTTATATTTAATCTGAGCCGAGACGGCACGATAGAGAGAGAGAGAGAGAGAGAGAGAGAGAGAGAGAGAGAGAGAGAGAGAGAGAGAGAGAGAGAGAGAGAGAGCTAATGAAATGGCTTCGACAAGGGTCTGACTTGCCCGTGCCGTCTCAGCTGAAAAAGAAAAAAACAATAGGAGTTTGAGCTAGCGAGACCAGGATTCGAACCTATAGGTTCGATCCCAGGAGGTCTATGAATGCGTCATAAGCAGGGGAAAATTAGACAAAGGAAAGTATCTAAAATTTCTGAAGGAAGTACAAAACCTCTCTTTTAAAATGTGCCAAGTTCGTCCTTACTGGGAAAGACATGAGAGGCTAGAGAGTTCCAAAGCCTCGAGGTGTAGCAACTGAAACGGTTATCAAAAAGATCCACTCTCGAGTTGCCAACGGTCACACAGTGACGCAGAAACTTGCTGAGTATTGGGGTGGTCTAACTAGTGGTGGTGGTGGTGGTGGGGGGGACGCAAGCAGCCAGTTCTCGGGAGCAAAAACCAAAGTAGTACCTATGAAAGAGGGAAAGTAAAGCAAAATTGCGGCGTTGGGCAAGTGGGTCAGGTTTTGAAGGTAGCCTGGAAGAGTGTATAAGTCGGACCATTTTCGATTCAACTCAAGTAAGGATGCGGAACTTGAATCATCCGAGATGCGAGAGCGGTACTACATACATGGTCGGATCAATCCTTTTTATAAACGGAGCAACTATTCAGAGGAAAAGAAATTTCGACATCTAAACAGGACACCCAGTTTCTTAGAGGCAGACTTGAGCTATTT
Organism: Panulirus ornatus; assembly: GCF_036320965.1. Lineage (NCBI taxonomy): Eukaryota > Metazoa > Arthropoda > Malacostraca > Decapoda > Palinuridae > Panulirus > Panulirus ornatus. The sequence goes on along the minus strand of NC_092267.1, from coordinate 3,580,864 downwards.
CCGTCATGTGGGGTTTCCAAGAAAGTGTGGATGTTACAGGAACACCAAGTATGTATGTTCTTCAATTCAAGAAGTGATATTACAGAACAGTCAGATGGGAGTTTTCGACAGAGAGATGGGTAGAAATTGGGCTATGAAGGTTTTAAACTTAACCAGGTCGTCCTCTTCTTCTGAAAGATATCCTGTCCAGGTCTGAGTGTGTTTATTGAGGAAGTTGTATCGAGACGCGCCGCATACCAAGTGTGAGAAGAGGAAGCAGAAATAAAGGATGTGGACGAGTCGTCGGCACACAAGTGCAACTGGTTATTTGTGGAGGAGAGGAAATCGTTAAGAAGGACAAAAAGTGTAGGACAAAGCCTTGAGGGACACCGTTATTGATAGAGAAAAGGGGGAGACGCTGATCCATCAACAACCACAAAGATCGGTCGGCCAGATATGAAACTAGATATGAGGGAGCATAGTGAGGGAGCCAAATCGGAAAGCCTCGACTCCGATGCCTCACTCCGTCAAAAACTTTGTTCTGACTTTTCTGTCTCCCGGACTAAAGAAGCCTGGTTAGTCCCTTGATGTTGGACCATGTTTGTTTCTATACATTTTCTCATCTCTCCCTGACCTGTTCTCAAAATTATTTGGCTCTACAGCATAAGGGTGTCCTGCGGTCTTTCAGTTAAGGTGTTGAAGTAAATATCGACATTTATTCTTCATCTTTTTTCGTCCTGTGTGATGGATTTTACCACGTCATTAGCGTCACTCAAGCTGATGACACTGGCACAGATGGAAGCAAGGTAGCCATCATCATGGAGACATTAGTGTCAAAGAAACTGATCACATTGGCAATGGTGGAAGGCGCCTACCTTCCATAGCTCCCCTTCTGCAATTCCTCAACGTCATTTTTACCACTCTCATGTATGTGTGTGTGTGTGTGTGTGTGTGTGTGTGTGTGTGTGTGTTTCCAGAATTACGCAACCAGTAAATTACAAAATCCCTTCACCGCTTCTTGTGGAGTGACACCCCTTCACCGCTTCTTGTGGAGCAACACTACTTCACCGCTTCTTGTGGGGCAACATCCCTTCACCGCTTCTTGTGGAGCAACACCCCTTCACCGCTTCTTGTGGAGCAACACCCCTTCACCACTTCTTGTGGAGCAACACCCCTTCACCGCTTCTTGTGGAGCAACACCCCTTCACCGCTTCTTGTGGAGCAACATCCCTTCACCGCTTCTTGTGGAGCAACATCCCTTCACCGCTTCTTGTGGAGCAACAAACACCCCTTCACCGCTTCTTGTGGAGCAACACCCCTTCACCGCTTCTTGTGGGGCAACACCCCTTACATCATCTCATTGGTCCGAGTGGTCGTAAAGTCTACATGGTTGTCGTGGGGACGTCTCACAGAGGGGTACCTGAGAGTCCAAGACGAGTGGCAAACCCGGGAAATCTATAACAAGGACCCATCCCAGGCGTTGGCTCCTCGCTATATCACATAGTAACCCGATGGTCGGGCGTCTGGAGGCATTTGTTAGGGGTCGGAGACGAACACCTGGGCCTGTTTACCCAAACAGCATGCCCCCCCTACATGGAGAAATCGGGGAGCGGGGATAAGCGAAGTGTGGAGGAAACAGATGGTGTACCACGACGGTAGAGAACTGGCCTGGTAAGCTATAGCGTTTCAGGAAAATATTGTCCTAAACTGTGTAGGGAATTAATTGTAATTTCCAAATGAAACATTACAAGACCTCAATACAAAATATAAAACTCAGTTCAAAAGATTTTTTTTTCTATCCTGTGTATACACACATCCCACATTATGCCCCGGGTAACATAAAATCAGGCATATAAATTATCCAGAACGAAGCCTTAAGACCCAGCTTCCAATCACACATATTCACCCTCTCTTAATACACAACGAATCCACTGAACAACCAACGCTGCGCGTCTCAAGGTAAGACTACAAAGAACAACTAAAATCATGGGAACACGAAAAGAGATGATAGTCCTAACCAGTAAAATATAGTAGAGGAAAGTACGAGTTATGGCCGCTGACAGCACGTCGCCCCTTGTATACCACATCCTTCCAATCCTCACACCCTCCTGCATATTCCGGCCCCTATCACTCAAAATCACTTTCACTCTATCCATCCTCGGTCTTCCCTTTGGCGATGTTCCCTCCACTTCTGGTTCGTATAAACCATAGTCAGATTATCCTTGCTCATCCACTCCACGTGTCCACACGATTTCAACCCTCTCAATCACATTCTTATTACCACATCTCTTACACTACTTTTTTTTCATTCGATCATTTCTCCTTACCCTGTATTACTCTCCCCAAGAATTTCATTTCCAAGTAATCCACATTCTTCCTTATTTTTTTTTCTGTCCCATCTCGGGCTCGTGCCTCGCGTCCATAAAATACCGTCAGAACTACAGTACCGTCAATCATATTTATCTCTGCCACAGCAGACGCTGACGTCTCAACGCATCCCTACGTACCTCTTCTTTCAGCCAATGGCTTTTTGAACTAGGCTAACACCACCTCCTAGGATCATTCCCATCTCCAAATTATGATCCCTTCTCCAAATTACTACAAATCACACGTGTTGTTATCCCAGATATTTCTGCCTAAGTACATCTTCTGCTCTTTAAATATTACGTAATCCTAACTCTTTCCTACTTTTAGAAAGATTCCATCGTACATTTTGAAGCAACTCTCTTCTGTACAGTCATCTTTTTCCTTAATTCTTGATGGTGACCTCCATATCTTATGAAGCATCTGTGGTAAAAACAGTAATAGTAAACATAGCCCTCAAGAGGCGGGACAGATTCTTTGGTAGTAATACATACTGCCAGTTTTCATTTCTCCAATAATTTTCTACGAAAAAAAGATCCTACCATCTGGAGATATACCGTGACATCAGTTCACTATGAATCTATGTCATTTGAAGGTGGTGGAAATAGCCAATAATGGATTTTACACAGATGTTATCTCTCTTATAGTGACAATATGATAATGTCTCTTGAGATCACTTTCAGCACGTAGCTCTAAGATACTACCAATTGGATGCGAAAGATCATTGCTTTGACACCTGACTGACAATCGATAAGTCAAAGACACAGTGTCAGGCAATTTTGACACCCGAGTGATCCATATACCCGTTTTTTTCCTTTATCTTTCTGAAGAATATTAAGCCTGGAAGACAACTCACTGCTCTGACGGATCTATATCACTCATCTCAAACTTATTTTGACAACTGGTGATCTGGGAATCATATGGGGAGGGAAAGGGTGGGGAGACGCATCCCTTTTTGACATCTGGTGATCAGCGAGCCATATGGAAGACATCTTACAAGGTTCTGACATCTGGTGATCAGCGAGCCATATGGAAGACATCTTACAAGGTTCTGACATCTGGTGATCAGCGAGCCATATGGAAGACATCTTACAAGGTTCTGACATCTGGTGATCAGCGAGCCATATGGAAGACATCTTACAAGGTTCTGACATCTGGTGATCAGCGAGCCATATGGAAGACATCTTACAAGGTTCTGACATCTGGTGATCGCCAAGCCTTGGATAAACCTATTGCTCTGACAAGTGGCGATTCCAGAGTCTTCTGAAAAGCTTTCTGGGATTTTGGTCTCTCCACCAGGCGTTCACTGCACCACAACTTAATCTCGTTTGACTCATTCCTGGTTGCTGATGATCCATACTTGAAGTATTTTCACACTCGGTGATCGCTAACTGATTAAATATCTCCTTTCTGACGACAACTAGTGATTAATATACCATGGATTATGTGTCTCACTGAATTCATCTGTCTTGCTTGTTCAATCACGAATGAATCTCAGTTCTCAATATGTTATAGATTGTTGTACCACGAATATATCTCCGATAGACACAGGGTGACTACAGGTCTATGCATAATTCTTATTCTTTTAGCACTTGCTGGCCAGAAAGTCACATGTAAACTCATTATCTTCGCATCTATTGCTAACGAGACCTCATGTATGTGCTTGGTGTGACACGAAATCTATGCATGATTCCCATTCTCCTGGTACATGCTGACGAAAAAGCCTGAGGTAGATTCTCACTTTTTTGGGGGGTATTTGGAACTGGTTAAGCTGCGTACGTCTGATTCGACACTTGATAGTCAGTGATCATGGCATAAATCTCTAACAGCTCTACGTGGTGGTGGCTGAACCTCAGAATAACTAGAGCAAGCACAGAGAAGCAGTGAACACTAAAGTTTAACATGACAGGATGTAAATGTCAAAGGCCTTATTGATTACCATTACACGAGGTGTTCGCCCTGGAATGTTAGCTTAATATCTGGTACACCTTTCGTAATGTGTTTGGGAATTTGACCATTCACACGCTGGAGGTTGCGATAATAATAATAATGCAAGATTCGTTTAAGCTCTGCTGGGTTAGATTACATTGGCCTGAATTGTTTATGCCAGTGTTTTAATCCGGAAGGAAATATTATCATCTGCACTCTTCTCGTGGCTTCGTTGTACAGAACAACGAACGAAGACATTTCAAGCATTGCTTTAGTGTAGTTACACAAGACAGACCACCACTTGTTGCAGTGAACTTACCGTGGCATCTTGCAAGGGAAACTATTGCAACTCTTTCCCCTAAAAAATGTAGCAATATGATCACCAGGTGGTCAGCTGAAGGAATGATGAACAAGTACCTGAAGAAATGATGAACAAGTACAATACAATGCGAGCAAGCAGACGCGACCAAACCCAGAAGCAATACCAGGAATTATCATTGATGGAAATTCTTATTTCAACTCTGTACACAGAAAGCCACTTAGGCATTCGTTCTTAGGTCAAATATATCATGTTTTCTTTGCAAAAACATGAACAATGGAGCAAGTATTTACGCTCATCCAAGAACACAAACGTAACACTATGTTAGACACTATTTTTCAATGTCTTTCAGTCTTGGTCATTTCTTCTGATGGTATCTAATGTATCAGGCAGGCGCCTTCATGCCTCCTTGTTTCATTCCACATTTCATCATTTCCATGACCAATGTCAGTAAAATATAACAAGTCCTACTGTCGCTCGGGATCCTTCTACAAGCTCTTAAAGCCCAGTGTTAGACAACTTTCAGCAGTAGGAAAATGTAGATTCCTTTGATGAGACTATACTCCTATTGATACAGTCGCATCATTGGTGATACATATGTATATAAATTACCGGACCCTGCCTGTTTCAAGTTACAATGCTAGTGAAAAGTCATTTTTGGCAAGGCTGTATCACGCTCAGGTGAAGTAACTAAAGAGAGTTTCCTCAAAGAACTTTTTGCTCTAAAGTACACCTGTCCCTGCCACTGAGCGGAGCGCAGCCTTAAGAGCTACAAGAGTCCCTGAAAGCCACACTAGCGAAAAGAAATAATTCTGGGCGCTCTTCATGTCGACATGTACACTAGAAAACTCTCTAGGAAAGTGATAAAAGATGGCATACATTTCAGGCTGAGCAGAAAAAATGTGGAGAAAAAGTTGGAAAAAGTCAGGTCACACCACTTGTCATACATGTCTGAGAGCGGCTGGCACCCGATATAAGCCCTTGATGACTGCTGGTGTTATGTTATGGCGTCTGGTGTCCAATGACCTAGTGAAAGATTCATAATTTTCGACTAGCAATGAATGTAGATTTTACATTTTTTTTCTTTTCAAACTACAGTTTGATTTACATACCAATGAGGCATTATTCCTATCCACTGTGTGGCCTTTATTACGGATATGGCAGCAAGAGAGGGAATAGGAGAGATAATTCTAACCACGTATTCCTTGAATTTCGTACAAGGTGAATAAGAGGAGAGGAAGCGAGGGTTGGAACACCCACTTTCTTGTATTCTAATTTCTAAAGATCGAATCGATGAAGGAGCTCAGCAAGGAGTGCTTATCCTCCTCGGTGGATCTGCCTAGGGTGTTTGGAATCATCGATGTAATAAAGATGAAAAGAAGGAAAGTAACCTGGATGTTTTTGAGTGCAAGAAAACTAGAGTCAGGCCGATGAAGCCTTCCGGAAATTCTAAGGTGTAAAGTCAGGTGTTTGTGTGACGATGAACTAAGGATGCGGTAGCACTACTGCTAAAGCAGGCATTGTGGGGAAATGTGTGAAAGAGTGATGTTCCAACTGACGCGGGGAAAGGGGAATACGAGTTATGGGTGATTATGCACCTGACAATGTAAAACGACGATAGAGAAAATTGTTTTGGGAGCAGACGAGTATGTGTATCAAATTTTGATGCGAGATCAGATATTAGTGATGGGCGATTTGAATACTAAAGTGAATAATGTGGCAATTACGAGTATAACCGAGGGTAATGGAGTAGTATGTCGAAAAAAGTGTAATAAAAGGGACATACATAAACAAGTATATATGTGAGAGTAGTAAAGATGGTTCACAGGCATTACTTGATTACACATACCGATTGATAAGCTTGCAAAAGAGAGAATCTTGGATGTGAATGTACTGAGAAGGGTAGCTGTTGAAGGCAAGGGTGAATATCTACAAAGGTTTCCGGAAGAGGAGATAACGCATGTAAGAGAGTGGTGAAGGTTGCTGATGTTGTTAGACTTAGGAAGAATGTAGGATGAAGTTGCTAATGAAAGAAAAGAGTGGTGTATAGGCGATGTTTACAAGGAAGGAGTGCAAATGACTGGGAGATGTACAAAAGACAGCGGCAACTGTGGATCTGGTGAAGGCACATAAGAGTTAACAGAGATGGTTTGTGGAAGGTGAGATATTAGAAGTAGAGGAGTTTTTATTGACAGTAAGACGTGGTAAGTTGGTAGAGATAAAGGGGAGTGGTGCTAGGTGAAGTTTGGTCTGCTGCACGAGTGAAATCATCATGGCTGTTCCGTCTATTCATGGAAGGAGCGGCGAGGGAACGTGAAAAGCGTCTCGGAAATATGGGCAGGTTGTGCAGTTTGTAAGGGGGGGAGGGGGGGTGGGGTTGGAAGCGAGTCAGTTGCTGTTTGCCGACGACACAGTACTGGTGTCATGAGTGGGAAGCTACAGAAGTCGGAGTCTGTGTTGGGGGTGTGCGAAAGGAGGCAAAGTTATTAGGTTTGGCAGTGCAAATAAACATTAGTTGGGGTGCGAGTCTGAATGGAGAAAACCTGAAGGCAGCAGGGAATCTGAGATACCTAAGAAAGGACATAGCAGAGGATGGAAATATGAAAGCGGAGGAGAGAGTCACAGGGTGGGCGAGAGCGCGGAGGTTTAGGAAGCATTGAGGAACTTGTTATCTGGGAGCGCGAAAATGAGTATGTTTGAAGGTGTAGCATGTCCAACGATGTTGTATGGAAGAGAAACATGGGCTATAGATGAAACGACGAGGAGGAGGAGGAGAAGGATCAGTGTAGACAAGATTCATTTAGAGTCTCAGAAATCTTAACGGTAAGTTGGTGGTAGTGTAACTCCTTAAGACACATCAGCGACACGTCTGTTACCCACCGCCAGCACCACAACTTGGGGCGTAGATAGCGGAATAATTCATAATCCCTCTATGATGGGAAACGTACCATCCTTGACGGAACTGACTATAGCGGCAAGCTCAACCATCTTACGAGAGAGAGAGAGAGAGAGAGAGAGAGAGAGAGAGAGAGAGAGAGAGAGAGAGAGAGAGGCCTCCGTTTTGAAATAATCAATGGGGTTCTGCACATGACGACCATGCCTGTGGCTTCACGCACGGAGTGAATGTAAAGCTCACACCCTTACAGTGACACTGGTACTTGCATAGCTATTCTCACACCACCCAGCGATACAGGGTACTACGGGCTTAAGCCACTAGTGACGCATGGCTATGAAGACAGACCATCCGATTCTTCGACCATACGTGTCAATAGTTCCAATCACCAAGGACTGGCTGTCTGGGGCATTGCTACTGCAAACTGTTCATTACCATTCTGTCCTCAATTCTCTGTTCATCGCCCTAAATAACGATATAGCTTGCCATATATATATACATGGGGTGTATGCTCGTGTGTCTGGTGTTGGAGGGGAAGGGGAGTGGGCGAAAAGAAATGTTAAGAGACCGACTCTCTGCCGCAGAGCGCCACACACATCTTGTCCCCATGAGGTCTGAGTACACTTTATTATTCATGGGTTCGGCCCGAGTGCGCTTCATTATTAATGGGTTTGAATTCCTTCTGAACGCAAGATTATATATCAAGAAGAACTTAAAGGCGGCGAAATAGATTAACCCTGGACGACTAATCATGAAGAATATTAAATTATTCACATCATGAAATTATAAACAATTTTATACAAGATTATGAATATGATGCAATGAACGCGTACTATTATAGAACACAATACCCTTTTGAAAACAGAATTCCCAACTCTACCATTTGCGTGGAATATGGGAACGCTAGCCTATTCATTAGCTTCGAACCCTGCTGTCAAGAGGGCATTATATGGTACAAGATTACATCTTAGATACTGAAAATATCTATTGCGGGAGGATTCGAACCCCGACATTAGAAACGTAAAACAATCAAAACCGAATCATGGTAACGACCCTTGATCATTGTGCCGTGTTCACTCGTCACAATACATTCTTTGCGACAAGTTTTCAAAATAGTTTTCTGTTTGTATTCTTTTAACTAGAATATCTCAGAAAGTTGCTCAAGAACTGAAGAAATCTGTCGTGCCAAATATCAGTATGAAAATCTAATATCTTACAGGGCAGTGAATGTTTTGGTCATGGTGGTGGATTGTGGTACTAACATCTTGGTAGTGTGGACAGTAACATAGCGTCAGACGCTGTAGGTCGTCATGGGAATAGGGTATGGTGGTTTCAAAAATGTGGGTTGGTCATGGAAAATGGAACCGATTAGTACCGAACCGTGAGGTAGTGCAGATGTCACTGTAGGGCAAGACCAACCCCTAAGGAAGGATAAACAGCTGGGTGAACTGTGGATTGGCTGCTGAAACCAGGATGCGAACCTATACACTCGACCCTGGGCGGCCCGTAAATGCATCACGGTCAGCGTTGCTGACAGTTACACCACTGTAACAGCTGCACGAATAACGTGCCTTGTGTGACAGGTGAAGGACCTGTCCTGACTGAGCATACTATAAGCTCTCACGTGGGAGGTTAAGTCATACAAGGGCCGATAGACGTGAGGTCATAGGCGATTGATACGGTGAGAAACCAAGGCAATCTTTACCCAATCATCTTCTACACCAGACCCATCCATGCTGGCTGGTTCCCACAACACAAGGAGTCGTCAACCAACCATGTACACCAGACCCATCCATGCTGGCTTATTCCCTCAACTCTCTATACACTGTGTTCACTCACCCTGCTTCTAAATTGGACCCTATCCGGGTAGTATGGTTCACTTTACGAGCATGATGGCTCACTTTACACTTTCCCAAGGCAAGCTCACGGATCTGACCACGGGCTGGTTTCATTCGTCACTCACCCACAACACACATCTCGCCGTATCAGACAGAACTATTTTTGTACAGCAATTGTATTCCCGGGTCCGATGTTTCATGAATTCCTCTGTGGGCCAGACTTGTATTTTCTTTGTCTATGATGGTAGGTCTCAAGGTTTATATTCTTGGTAATGGTTCGGTGGCAGCAGTGGAATGATGATATACGCATATAATTACAGCCAATGCGTAGGGCAATGCCGATGGGAAGGGATGATAACACATATTAACGACTTATGAGGTAACTGGAAATGGACGATTCGCGAGGCGTGATGGCACCAACACGCGATGAGGCGACTGTGACAAGGATAGCCTCTGGGAGAACCAATGCATTAGGTAGACCAAATGATCATGGTGGTGTGTGGTGTGGTGATCAAGTGAAGCCGTCAAGTAAGGTCAATGTGGTGGGACATGGTTGCACCAACGTTTATGCCAGATGGAGTAGTACCAAGGCACAAGGGAGTGTGAGTGATCGTGGTGGTATGTGCTGCTACCAACACGTGAGGTAGTGTGGATACTCACGGAGGTAGAGTGGAGGAGTAGTAGCATCAAGATATCATGGATGGTCGTAGTGGTGTTCGCGGTAGACCGGACGCGTCATGTCTTGTGGAGTGTCTTACTGGTGGAGACGATAGCACGTTAGGCATTGCGAAGGATCATGATGACATAAAAGGCCAGTACCATAGTCACGGTGCAGGACTGTGGTGATGCTGATGTGTGGGGGAGTGTGGATAGTTACTGTAGGGTGAGGCGAGTGTAGGGATACCAACACATTGGTGGAGAATGCTATTGTGGGGGTGGAATGTTGTCACCAATATTTCAGTGTTCATGACTACGATGGTTGGGGACAAGATGATAACATGTTACACAGTGTGTAGTCAAAGTGGTGGGTTTATGTTACGTTACCAAGGCGCTAAGCAGTGGGGGAGTCGTCATGGAAATGCCATGTGGTAGGAAGGACTTATGGTAGTAAGTTTGGATGACTGACATACAGATGGAAAACCTCCAAGTGTTACTAAACCTTGAGGGGAGCGGGTTTACGCTGTCTCCTCGCAAATGAGATGACTCTGAACCGATTTCTAAGCACGAGGACCTTGTCTGCAGCCGTGGGTAAGCTAGATTACAAACAGTCACACAATGACCTGATTCACGCCTCACAGGGGATACAGCACGGGGTAAATCACTACCGACATGAGAATGCAAACTTTGTGAGTGACCCACTCCCTGTGCGTCGTGATGGTGTGTTCTGGTTGTACATAAACGTAGAGACGTAACCTTTAAGTCAGTAAGGGTATGGTGCGACGATGGTACGTTATGGTAGTAAGGGGCTTCGTTTAGTGTGCTGGGGGCAAAATGGTGCTGGAGCGTCAAGTGGTAAAGGCAGCCTTGATGAATGAGCTTCCTAGTCTCGAGGGGCCATTTCAATCTTGGTGGAAATGGCGTTTAAATGTATTAGTCTTAACACGCGAGGTGTGAATGGCTTTGTTGACTGCGCTAATAAGAATGGACAAGCGAGTTAGTGCAGATCGTCAAGATATAAAGGACGTAGTATTGCTAATCTTAGATATATCAATGGCAGAGAAGTGGAGGTACCAATGCATGTAAGTAGTGGTCGGTCAAGGTGGCGAGTGTGGTGGTATTATTGACCAACGCATCAGCCTGTGCAAGGTAGTCACGGAGGTGGGCGTAGCACTACTGAGGTATGAGCTCAGTGTGAGTGAGTGGTTGCATTGGTGCACGTCGTAGAATTGAATGACTTGACAACAACCCGCTGGTGGCCGTAGCCATACGCGTGTTCGTATTAGCCGACACGTTAGCTGATGAAGTCTGTCATGGCGATGGTAACCCATGGCCATCACAACCTTCATGGCAATCCTGATGAGGAGATGCGGGACTTGTTGTTGTGGTGGTTGTGGGTTATGGCCCTCGTAACGAAGGGTGTCAGTTGGTGTGGGTGTTTTATGTGGTGGGGTGAGGTGATAACCAGCTCGTGAGATAGTGTGCATGACCCTCACACTGAGGATGGGGCAGTGTGCGCCCAGCCACAGTGGTAAGATGAAGGAGCAGTTACACGTTATGATACGGCAGTATGGACGGTCATGTGGGAAAAAAGGGGTGAGGTAAACACATCTCAGTGACGGTGGTCATTGTGGAAGCACCCTCCTATACGTCAGGTAGTGGAGACGGTCACTGTAGCTGGAAGTACCCGACGCCTGATGTGTGAGTGTGTAGGTCGTGGCATATGCTAAGGTGAACACAGAGACAACGTTTGGTTATACCAGTTCATCAGGTTGAGAGACCGTCTTCGCTCATCGAGTTGCCGCATTTTTAAACACAGTTTATGTTTGGGTTGGGAAGGCGGGCAATGTATGATAGTAATATCTCGTCAGTCGGCAATCATCTCAGGGTGTGGTATACCAACGCCTCGAGTAATGAAGAGGTTGTGTGTGGATACATTTCCCCGCTGTGCCGTGTTCTTGACGCAGGCATTCGTGGTACATTGAATAGTTAACTTTAACTAGATATTGCTATGATGCTCTTATTTCGCACTCTGCCTCTCCCTTTTTAACTCGATATTGCTATGGTGCTCTTATTTCGCACTCTGCCTCTCCCTTTTTAACTCGATATTGCTGTGGTGCTCTTATTTCGCACTCTGCCTCTCCCTTTTTAACTCGATATTGCTGTGGTGCTCTTATTTCGCACTCTGCCTCTCCCTTTTTAACTCGATATTGCTGTGGTGCTCTTATTTCGCACTCTGCCTCTCCCTTTTTAACTCGATATTGCTGTGGTGCTCTTATTTCGCACTCTGCCTCTCCCTTTTTAACTCGATATTGCTATGGTGCTCTTATTTCGCACTCTGCCTCTCCCTCTTCTTCCCTTATATCTTAGGTGCAAGACTTATCTTTTAAGATGGTTTTAGAAATATTGTTTATATCTACAACCAGGTTTCCTTTTCTATTCACTCTTCATAGTACCTCCATGTAGGATGAGCTAAATGGGTTATTCTTCGCATTCTGATCATAAATAGCATCTCTATCACTGCCAGCCTGTGCAACGTATGTACAGTCGTCAAAAAAAAAAAAAAAGTATGGACCACCTTGGTACCAATATGAGACATTGAACGAAATCGTAGGAAATGTAAGTGATCAGCGTGGGTTGGTACGCCTGCGCCAGCGTTGCCACAGGCCCGTCTCCTAAAACTGGTGCCTATTGGTATTGCTGTGTGTTTAATGCCCGCATGTAATGCTGTCGTTTATCTACGTGGATTATATATTGTGTAAAGATGTTTGTGTATATATTGGGATTATATCATTTTATCATACTTAGTCGCTGTCTCCCACGTTAGCGAGGTAGCGCAAGGAAACAGACGAAAGAATGGCCTAACCCACCCACATACACATGTATATACATAAACGCCCACACACGCACATATACCTATACACACACACATATACACATGAATATATACTTGCTACCTTCATCCATCCCGTCGCCACGACGCCACACATGAAATGGCACCCTCCTCACCCCGCACGCGCGCGAGGTAGCGCTAGGAAAAGACAACAAAGGCCACATTCGTTCACACTCGGACTCTAGCTGACATGTGTAATGCACCGAAACCACAGCTCCCTTTCCACATCCAGGCCCCACAAACCCAGACACTTCATATGCCCTAGTTCAATCCATTGACAGCACGTCGACCTCGGTATACCACATCACTCCAATTCACTTTATTCCTTGCACGCCTTTCACGCTCCTGCATGTTCAGGCCCCAATCGCTCAAAACACTTTTCACTCCATCCTTCCACCTCCAATTAGGTCTCCCACTTCTCGTTCTCTCCACCTCTGACACACGTACCCTCTTTGTTGATCTTTCCTCACTCATTCTCTCTGTGACCTAACCATTTTAATACACCCTCTTCTGCTTTCTCAACTACACTATATTACCACACATCTTATTTTCATTAATTACTCGATCAAACTACCTCACATCATATATTGTCATTAAACATTTCATTTTCAACACGTCTACCCTTCTCCGTACAACCCTATCTATATCCCACGCCTCGCAACCATATAACATTGTTGGAACCACTATTCCTTCAAACATACCCATTTTTGCTCTCCGAGGTAACATATTCGCCTTCCATACATTCTTCAACGCTCCCAGAACCTTCGCCCCCTCCCCCACCCTGTGACTCACTTCCGCTTCCATGGTTCCATCCGCTGCCAAAGCTACTCCCAGATATCTAAAACACTTCACTCCCTCCAGATTTCTCCATTCAAATTTACCTCCTATTCACATTCACTCTCAGCTTTCTTCTTTCACACTTTACCAAACTGAGTCACCAACTATATATATATGAGAGAGAGAGAGAGAGAGAGAGAGAGAGAGAGAGAGAGAGAGAGAGAGAGAGAGTGCCTCGCAGTTCACTTGGCGCTTCAGCGGTCATATTCGTGCGCTCCATTCTGCGTGTGAGCGTGTGGACAACTGTGGTATGGACACATGTAGCAGGTGCGACACCGTCTTCGAATAACTTTGCGAAGCCTGCACAATGGTCGAATCTTTCACCCACACTCAGTCTACACCGGGTGATGACCGCAGTGTTAAGTGATCGTTTTACACCACTTGTGTCGCTATGTCCCCGCCTCTGCTGTAATACATGGAGATGAATGTGTTCATAACGACTCGTGTTTCGAACCTCATGGATGATGTTATGCCACACTAAAACCACATACAACATGCAGAATATTACTATGTCTTATTAGCTAGGTACTATATTCACGTAACCATTACTGTGTATATAGTAAAACATGAGTAACAGTGGTGATAAGAGATATACATGATACCTGAATGGCATGTTGTCTGTGGCCGATAATGTGGCGATGTCTGGCATCACAAGGTTTCCTCGTAAACACAGCTTCTGACACGACTGCTAACTTTGGGGTTTTCAGCTCCTATGTGGCACTATCCGTGTGTCTTCATAGATGACACTGGTTCTATAATGTTACTTAACGTATTGTGGAGTTATGATATGATGTGCTAAGCTATTTGATGCCGCATAACGACTAGCCAGTGGTACCAACCCAACCGATTCATCACCATGTCTACAAGTTTGGCTCATTCTATTCCATCGACTAGTGGGTGGCTGTCACTTTTTTTCATGACTGTATTTCTGTTGACAGTCCATATACCACACGACCACATGTAAACACACAGGTTTAAAAGATTCTCAAGGCTTGAATCGTTTTGACTCCGCTTTGAGGCTGGATCCTATAAATTCAGATTCCTTTATGGTTACTCTTTCCGCGTTTTTGTGATAATATAAAGGAAAAGACTACAAAGCAATTCAAACAGCAACAGACCATTGGGTCCTTCCAAGGTTATTTGTGACGGTAGACGATGTCACAAACTCACAGACTGATGCAGTAAAAGAAGGCATTCCTTGTGTTCACTCTCTTTCCTTGTGGTTTTTCCTTCGGAGTCCACCTGCAGCGTTGTGTATCTACAAATCTCAGGTTCGACGTGCTGTCAGTGGACTGAACTTGGGCATATAAAGCGTCTGGAGGAAGCCATAGTAAGATCTGTGGGGCCTGGCTGTGGATCAAATCCGTGCCACCCATTTCCTTCCTATCTTATTGTTTAGTTCAATGCATATTTCTTCTGCTACAGGTGGAGTAGAAATCAAGAAATGGTAATTTCATATCGCAACCCAGTAACTACTCTTAACCTTTAACCCTTAATTTCAACTCAGTTTTATCCATTTCAATGTTGGTTCAAGTATCTATCATAGTTTCCATCTGTATCTTCTGTTTCGATGAGAATTTAGTTTTATTTGATCAAGTATCATAACACGTTCTCTACAGCTCCCATTGCTATGATTTTTGGTATGAATATTGTGTTCAGTTCCTCTGTCTTCATAGAGACTATAACATACTTCGATATCTTTTCTCATCTACAAAATTTTCTGTTATCAAAATGATATGGATACACGGCCTATCAGTAACTAAAGGAAGGCGTCTCAAAGCTCATATCTCTCAGTTTTCCATTCTACTGGCTGATACTGCACTGTTCTACGTGTTGTACACCTTGTTAGGGCAACAAGACTTCATGAATGACTAGTATACAAAGGAGCTCGTTCTACCATGTAGCGGTAGAAGGCCTGGGGTCTCGCTGCTTGAATTAATCTCTCTGTGTGGTGTCCTGAAAGTCACGTCGGTTGGGTGAAACCTCACAAGCTGAACGGGGAAGAAGCTAAGGTTCGCTTCCCTGATGGCGTAGACATAACCTTCATGTATGAATGTCATCTACAGACGCATAGTGCATAATGATGCACTATAGAGTTGTCATCTGGCCTGTATGTTCTAGTGGTTGACTCTCAGATGTCTAGCTGTGAAACCAAAGACAGACAACTGACAGGTGTATTCCTTAACTAATAGGTGGCACTAGTAGACAGATGTGTCCATACCTCGTGACCAAGTGTTTGTGAAATGTCTTCGACTTGTGGTTTATGAAGATGTTCCCCCACACACAATGTATATACATACACGTCCACACACGCAAATATACATACCTATACATCTCAATGTACACATATATATACAAATACAGACACATACATATATACCCATGCACACAATTCACACTGTCTGCCTTTATTCATTCCCATCGCCACCTCGCCACACATGGAATACCATCCCCCTCCCCCCTCATGTGTGCGAGGTAGCACTTGGAAAAGACAACAAAGGCCCCATTCGTTCACACTCAGTCTCTAGCTGTCATGCAATAATGCCCGAAACCACAGCTCCCTTTCCACATCCAGGCCCCACACAACTTTCCATGGTTTACCCCAGACGCTTCACATGCCCTGATTCAATCCACTGACAGCACGTCAACCCTGGTATATATATATATATATATGTGTATATATATATCCTCCCCTCTCGTTTTTTTTTTTTTTTTTTTTTTTTTTTTTTTTTTTCCAAAAGAAGGAACAGAGAAGAGGGCCAGGTGAGGATATTCCCTCAAAGGCCCAGTCCTCTGTTCTTAACGCTACCTCGCTATCGCGGGAAATGGCGAATAGTATGAAAAAAAAAAAAAAAAAAAAAAAATATATATATATATATATATATATATATGTGTATATATATATATATATATATATATATATATATATATATATATATATATATATATATATATATATATATATATAATATATATAATGAAAAGGATCACAATTTTGCGCGTGATCAAGATATTCCTATGAGTCCACGGGGAAAATGAAACACGAAAAGTTCCCAAGTGCACTTTCGTGTAATAATCACATCATAAGGGGAGACACAAGAGAGAAATATAACAGTCAATTGATATACAATCACATGTTTACCAAATGGCGTCCTAGCTTCGTCTCTTCGATGTATATCAACTGACTTATATTTCTCTCTTGTGTCTCCCCTGATGATGTGATTATTACACGAAAGTGCACTTGGGAACTTTTCGTGTTTCATTTTCCCCGTGGACTCATAGGAATATATATATTATATATATATATATATATATATATATATATATATATATATATATATATATATATATATATATATTCCTATGAGTCCATCGCGTCAATGGGATAGCCTTGATTAGGGCCAAAGCTGCCCGTGTCATCTAAGCTGACAAAAATGAAAGATAAAATGAATGATGGAAGCAGTTTGGTGGGAGCGAATGCCCCACCACTGGTCGATACTCCGCACCCTCAGCAACTTCAGGACTAAAGTTACCTGGACGTAGCAGTTCCCGTCAATAAAAGTATTACAACGTCTCAAGTCACGTCCACTGACGCCTCGATGATATAATCCACGATCCTCACTATAGCACGATTTTGGGAGCAGTTCGCCAGGCCTTTGTTACGGCAGCAACAACAGATTCTGTTAATCTTCGTGTGGTAACGAGACGATCGATCTTGTTCGGAAAGACGTGACATCTGGTGGTAGCTGGCGTGGGTGACTGACACACACATGGAAAACCTCCAAGTGTTGCTAAACCTCGAAGGGAACGGGTTTGCGTCGTCTCCTTGCAAATACGACGACTTAACAGATTTCTGAGCACAAGGACCTTGTCTGCAGCCGTGGGTAATCGATATCAAAAAACGTTAGTCACAATGATCTAATTCATGCCTCACAGGGGATACAGCACAGAGGAAATCACTTGTAACATGTGACTGTAGGACACTGTCCGCGACTCCATCCCTGTATGTCGAGTCATTTACAGTGCATAAAAAGAGACGTTTCCTCCTTAGCAAGAGATTCCGCGTCAGGTCGTGATGTCTGGGGCCTCCTAAGCTATGTAGGGATAGACAAGTACATGACACACACACACACGTCTTCCTGCACACGGCGCATCGCGTCGTTCTAAGAGCGCCCTTACCCGTGTGAGGAAGGGTTGTTTCCTCAACGACACCAGACGTGGCGCATGAAGCCATCCCTGACCCGTGTGGTTGGTTATAATAATGGACATAAATGTAGAACCCTACAATCATCTGAAGTCGTTAAGGTGCCCATGTTTTCCTTTTATCCCCGAGGCTGGCGTGGCTGGTATGGACTGGGCAGAGGTGAACGCGATCCCCGAGTCTCTTATATTTGGTGCTAGAAGATACATCGTCTTCTGTGTCATTCATAAAACCAGTTTTCCTCTGTGGCGCAGGATCTCACTGTAGTCCAGAGGCGACCAGTGAACGATCATTAGGCCTAAGATCGAAAATATTTGAGGAGACGTAACACTTGCCCAACGCCACACCAGATGGGATACCGAGAGTTAGCGCAGTGACTCGTCAACGTAATCGATTCAGAGAATTTCTAAGTGATCAAGACTCAAAAGCAGAGGAAAAGTGGAGCAAAAAAAAATGGCCGCAATGGCCACCTCCGAAATGGCCACAATGGCCACCTCCCTCCACACCCTGGATGAACGACACTATTCACCTCAAAACACAGCAACAGTGTCTAAATACAGCTGACTCTAAAAAAAGATCATAGGCTACCAGATGCTGACTATTCTTGGTCTGCATCCGCCACAATGAATTCAGACTCGCTGAAAGTGCTACACCAGGAAACAGCAGACATGACAGTGTAGTCACTCCGGGCCAAGAGTCTCTGCTCATCCCCCATATAATAAGGACATTTTTCATCATCCTGCAACACAACGACAGCATCGAACACTCAGACACTAGGAGGAAAGGAAGAAAGCATAGCCCATGATGGTGGAAATCATACCACTCAGGGGGGTTTTCATGGTCCTTGGTATTTATTGCCACTACCCACAAGAACGTCGTTCTTTCGTATGTCAAAGATGGGATCATGCAGCAAGTACTTGTAATGCCAAAGTGACACTGATGGAAATCAGTGCTGAGCAACACTCGTCTCAGGTTTGCGATTAAGAAACTCGAGCACTGTGGGTCTTCCCAAGACACTATGAACTGTAAGCTGCTACGAGTCAGAACCTGGCAAGCCAATCATATCGCCTTACCTCCTCCATCACAGCCATAGCGCATCAATCTCCAGGAATATGGGTTTCTAGCTACCCTCAGCAGCTCAAGCGCTGGCTCTCCTCCCGTCATCCAACCATTACCAAAGGATGTAATCCCCGGTGAGTCATGGAACAGGGTAGTCCCTTCTGATATAGGACTCTTCTGTCAAACCCAGTGACCAGGACTTGAGAAACATGAAGAATGAAATGATTACTTTAACAGTGATGTGAAAGAAACTGACGTGCAATCAATAGAATGAAAGAAGGCATACGAGGTAGTCGGGGGAAGCCATGGAAATGTCTGTGTGGCCTGGATGTGGTGTATTACACATGACAGCTAGGGAATGGATGCGATCGATTGAAGCCTTTCCTTCGTCTGTTCCTGGCTCTACTTCCCTAACGCAAGAAACTGCGAATAAGTATAAGAAAAACAACAGTGAAATGAAAGTCAATTTAGAATCATAGTGAATAGATGAGAAAAAAAAAGGTTATGAAATACTCTCTAAGCAACGAGAGAGAGAACTCATGAAAGAATGAAACTCCGAAAATCTCACACCACAATCGAAAGGTACAGTCAGATGTGGCATTCCTCCAAACGGTGATGATGATGATCGAGGAACTAACGAAAAAATACATTGATAAAACATAATCAGTTACATTAAGGCTAAGATGACCCTAATCTTGGCAGCGGTATAGCGGTTAGCGTTCCCGACCGTGACGCACTTACAGGACACCCAGGGTCGAGTGCATAGGTTCGAAACTTGGTGGCAGCACTCGGTCCACTGTCAACGCAGCTGTTCATCCATCCCTTACGACTGTTCGATAAAGGGGTACCCGACTCAGGATATATATATATATATATATATATATATATATATATATATATATATATATATATATATATATATATATATATATATATATATATATATATATAATGTATATATATAATGTAGGTTTGCGGCAGGGGTGTGTGATGTCTCCATGGTTGTTTAATTTGTTTATGGATGGGGTTGTTAGGGAGGTAAATGCAAGAGTTTTGGAAAGAGGGGCAAGTATGAAGTCTGTTGGGGATGAGAGAGCTTGGGAAGTGAGTCAGTTGTTGTTCGCTGATGATACAGCGCTGGTGGCTGATTCATGTGAGAAACTGCAGAAGCTGGTGACTGAGTTTGGTAAAGTGTGTGGAAGAAGAAAGTTAAGAGTAAATGTGAATAAGAGCAAGGTTATTAGGTACAGTAGGGTTGAGGGTCAAGTCAATTGGGAGGTGAGTTTGAATGGAGAAAAACTGGAGGAAGTGAAGTGTTTTAGATATCTGGGAGTGGATCTGGCAGCGGATGGAACCATGGAAGCAGAAGTGGATCATAGGGTGGGGGAGGGGGCGAAAATTCTGGGGGCCTTGAAGAATGTGTGGAAGTCGAGAACATTATCTCGGAAAGCAAAAATGGGTATGTTTGAAGGAATAGTGGTTCCAACAATGTTGTATGGTTGCGAGGCGTGGGCTATGGATAGAGTTGTGCGCAGGAGGATGGATGTGCTGGAAATGAGATGTTTGAGGACAATGTGTGGTGTGAGGTGGTTTGATCGAGTGAGTAACGTAAGGGTAAGAGAGATATGTGGAAATAAAAAGAGCGTGGTTGAGAGAGCAGAAGAGGGTGTTTTGAAGTGGTTTGGGCACATGGAGAGAATGAGTGAGGAAAGATTGACCAAGAGGATATATGTGTCGGAGGTGGAGGGAACGAGGAGAAGAGGGAGACCAAATTGGAGGTGGAAAGATGGAGTGAAAAAGATTTTGTGTGATCGGGGCCTGAACATGCAGGAGGGTGAAAGGAGGGCAAGGAATAGAGTGAATTGGAGCGATGTGATATACCGGGGTTGACGTGCTGTCAGTGGATTGAATCAAGGCATGTGAAGCGTCTGGGGTAAACAATGGAAAGCTGTGTAGGTATGTATATTTGCGTGTGTGGACGTATGTATATACATGTGTATGGGGGGGGGGGGGGGTGGGGCCATTTCTTTCGTCTGTTTCCTTGCGCTACCTCGCAAACGCGGGAGACAGCGACAAAGTATAATAGAAAAATATATATATATATATATATATATATATATATATATATATATATATATATATATATATATATATATTATAAAATGACGATGGAATGGCCTTGATTAGGACCCGAATTGCCCGTACCGTCTCGAATAACAAAATATTTATGCAAAAGTATAGGCTCTGCTGGATAACTCTGATAACATTGAAATAAGGAAAAAAAAATGCTCAGCTGACCCCATCATAAAGTCCACAACACTTACAGAATAACAGATATTAACATTTCCATTCGAAAGGTTTGCGATATGAAAATAGTTAGGGAAAATGGTGTCAGTTGAAATAACGAACCTCATGAATCTTTCGTTCATCAGAATTTTGTGAAGGACCAATAATCTGACATCCTCAGTTCAACACTGGATGTCTCCAATGCTTATGGTTTCAACCTGCCGATCTCCACTATTGCATGGACCTTCCTAATAATTTTGTAGACAACTTACTCCGTACCCGACGCTTGTGCACTAAGAATTCGGGTGAACTCACAAACAGATGCATGTGACGATGCTCAAATTAACCCAACCAACAAACGTCTAAAAGGCATTCATCATAAGAGTTTAGACTTTAACCTGTCATTCACAATTATCAATTCTAACCATTCACCAGGATGAAGTGATTGAACGTAAGTTAACCTGTAGGTGATTTAACATAAGTATTCACAATATTTATTCGAAAATATCTATGGTTTTGATCATCTTGATCTAACAAGCAGTATACTTAATACTAACAAGCAGTATACTTAAGACTTGATTCGTCTGATTTCATTTGTAGTAATGTAGACAAACTCGAGGGAAAAATGTTTCACCTCGATTGACGTAACAGAATTGTTAACATATGAAATGATTTACCAATCAGAGTAATTGAATAATCTTGATATATATTTCACTCCAAGTTCGCGACTTGCATAATTTGCGCCTCCTTAGTCACACCGACAATTTGTAAGTTACTCACCTTGATTTATCTGTATATCATCCAACTTGTACCACACTCATCAGCGAGTATCTGATATTTTCCACTATCACAAACAACATCAAAGGGACCCAATGGTCAGTTGCTACTTGAATTCCAATGTATTCCCTTGTCTCACTTAGTAACAAGTCACTACTGCCATGTAGTTAATATTACCTCGCCTGGTACCAACGTGGTCATGAAGGTCAACCAAGGGTTAAGGTTAACAGTGAGAGAAGGACAAGAAAATCGGGTGGTAGATTTACGTCTGTGGTAGATAAATTACGAGCCTGGGAATATGAAATACATAATCTTGTAACAACTAATTTTTTTTTTTTTTGTATTACGAATCATCTAAGAGAAAATAAGAGGAAAGACCATTATAGCAGATCACATCAACACCATAATGATCCCAGACTGAGAGTACTGAAACATACAGCTAGAAGAAGTAAGTCAAGGCTATAAACAACTTCGAGCACCACAGATGTTGGAAGTATTTCAAATTTCAAAGGGAAGAAATGACAATTCGAGATGAAACAACGAGAAAAATTTCTGCAATGGATTAAACCAACACTAATTCTATTAGAAAAGCCTGCGAAAGCATTGACATTATTATAAATAAAAGAAAAGTAATGTCACCTCAATCCTCTGCACAGGACGATCTGCTCGTGTCACTGGCTATAACATGCTGACACCAAAGACTGAAGAGAATTTGTATAATAGATAGAATTCTATCACACGTAACCCCAGTATCAATGGACGTAATGTCCCATATACTGAGCAAGAAGTCATTAAATCTTCTATCCCTGGGGAGGCTGGTGCGATCATTAGAGTGGCAAGACTACTTCCCTGATCATTCAGTGTCCAAACTATACGAGACGGAGTCATGATATAGTTCAGTTACCTTCCTCATAGTCCAGCATAATAATTATCGTACAAATAATGCATCTGAGGATTTTAGTCCCATATCGAAGACACTTGTGGCCTGACTTAAGTCCGCATGACTGCGAGACATCTAACTCTACACAAGAACGCCATGAATACGCTATGTTCTATGACTTGAAAGAAGCATTTGATGCTGTTTATAGCTAAGGTATATAATCAAAATGGACACAATTAATCGACTTTAACTACAGATACTTTGGTTAACTTAAAGTCAGGCTGCATTGTTACAAGACAAGAGGAAAGTATAAGATAAACAACGTGGAACTCCTCATGGTTGGGTATTCAATCCCTTATTGTTTAATGTATTGTTTAACACCATTCTTAAGCTCAACTCCAGAATGTTTCGGGAATCTCCCAGTTATGATGACGAGACTGATGTATACACCAATGCTAATCGTAAAATGTAACCCACAGAATGTGGTAAACTTGACCCCATCATTCCCGTAGAGGAAATCAAAAGCTCAAATGAAGAAACTGGAGACTGTAAGAATGGATAAATTTAAAACTAGTTTAAAACATACTAAGCTATGTCTCTTCCTCTGAATACCTAAGTATCTTATGTCTTATGTACTGAAGCCGCAGCACAAACATTAAATTAACGACGTTCAAGTAGACTCAGGAGATCCCAGAGTTGTGGTGTCGGGTACAACCATAATAATGATACAGATTGTTAGAATGTTGACATGAACGTCTGAGTTATATTAGGTTTCTATGAGACAAAATTCATCTTTAAACCTACACGACACTAAGGGTACTGATAGACTTGAAAAATTAAGGAGAAAAATAATATGAATGCCGAGGAATTATGCAAGTGTATCCGAAGAACATTAAAGTATAAACTTTCTGGGGGAAAAACATATATATTGTTAATGTGGAACCTTCAGTCTGGTGATCCAGGTAATGCCACGTCCGTGACATTGTTATATTTGGACTACACACTATAATAATACTGTAATAATACTGTTCACTAAGACTTTCCTCCAACAAGGAATACAAGACTCCTTTCCACTCTACTTACCTATCCACCTCAAGAGACTAATGGCATTATTATCTACCAAATGATGACATAACCAGTACTCTCAGACCCATACAGAATCTTCAGATTGAAAAACAAATTGCCCTGGTGTATGTAAACACACAGCTCTCTCATCTCTGCCAAGGGACGGGAGATGCAAGTGCTCTCGTTGTAAAAGGCCAACGGTAACCAGATTTGAGAAGTGTCAGAACATAACTGAACATCCATCTCAATGTGTTGTCTGACACCTCCATCGCTCATAGGTTTGCAGAAACTGCAGGAACTGCAACCACAGACAATGTAATTCTCTCCGACTTTCAGTCTTCGTTACATGTACTAAATACGTTAAAGGCAGCACGTAATATGCTTTTCTCTGGAGACAGATACACGTGTGTGCACATTATTGTATATGGGATTCAGATCAAACTGTTGTGGATATCTCCCACATTAAGTTTCAGAGACCTGATAAATCGGACGCCTCAGCCATGTCTTCATTTGTTAGATCCGAATCTTCTCCGAGACACAGAAGGTTTAACAAACCTTTGATACGACGGATTGAAAATTAACGTCGAGTACTACTACTGGAATATCTACTGCTATGAAAACCTGGCCACTGGGTTTGACAACGAATCTCTGAGACTTTAGGAATCCTTTTGATCTACCTGCTCACGGGATTAGATCGTTGGTGTAATAAATGGATCACCTGATGAATACAAATGTAATTAACTCCTTAGCGTGAGAGTCTTAATATGGAGATTGCAAAAATCGCTGGAGATTTGGTTGTGAACAGGATAAAGAGATCTTTTTGACAACTTCCACGAGAGTACTTACGTGTATTGAAGCTCCAGAGCTCGGAGGAAGAGCCCCTCAGGTCCTGGTAGCCGCCATAGATGAGCATCAAGTCCCCGACCATAATGGCAGTGTGGGCTCGGCGTCCGGTGGGGCCCGAGGCGCCTCCACTGCGCCCACGACTAGACATACATCCGCCGAAGGTACCTCGCCCCGCGCCATCCCACCGCCACTTCCGCCAAATCCTCGTCTGCCAGGGAACGAAACATGAGAAGCTGTGAGTAGATCATTGTACACACAAGACGTCAGTGTTCACATATAATTAGAAAACATAAGCAACACCTGCGTCGTCATGAGGAACTGAAACATATCGTTTCCGTACATCTGGTAGAGTACCAAATGCAGGTCTCCTCCACACATCCAAGTCCTTATCTATTACCACACACTTCCCCCATCCAATCTCTCTCTCTCTCTCTCTCTCTCTCTCTCTCTCTCTCTCTCTCTCTCTCTCTCTCTCTCTCTCTCTCTCTCGTGTACATAAGAAGCAAAATCGAGTACTGCTGTGTTCTGTCATTAACAGTTTATAAATGAACATAATAAAGAATCATTTTAAAAAAAAATTTTGTCTGGAGCAAATGAATTACCACGAGAGGACTAAAGAACTTGAACTCTGTAGTTGAAAGAGAAGGGAAAGATGCTGAATAATACATGGATGGTAGCAAATAGAAAGCACACGCACACACAGTAATGTTTGACATCTAAAAAGAATCTCAACAAGGAAGATACAGCATTATAATGACTGGGAACGTACCAAATAGAGAAGACGAAAAATATACGAGCGTCCAGGAAAACCAGTACGTTTATTTAATGCAATAGGAGGGGTAAGAACATACACATATGGGGTGACTACAGAAACATTCAAAAGAAAACTAGGTTTGTGGTTGATGTCATTCCCTGATGAAAGTCGGATCGGCAGCTCTAAAAGAGGAATAGCGGCGAGGAGAGAGAGAGAGAGGGCATATATCATTAAGATAGATCATGCGTTGAGAGCAATTTCTCTCTCTCTCTCCCCCGATTAACATTATGCAATCATTAAACATTAGTCTACCTATTTGTAAGTCTCCCATCCACCTCTTTCACTCAATCTCAGTAATCTATGGTTTATGCATCCCATTCTTCAATGTGCCTTATCAACTTCTTTGTTCATTAATTTCCCCACGTGCGTCATCTCGTATATTTTGCCGCTTCTTCCTCTGTAATCCACAGACTCCTGAATCAGATGACACAGGACATATCCACCTCCTACTTGTCATTTTGCTGGTGTGTGTCCAGGCTTCGAGTGCACGCAGTGACATACGGGTATTTACATCTTCCAAGCGGATCCAATGATCTTTGTGATCTGTATTTTCCCCAAGTTTGTTCGAGCATCACTAACTTCTCTGCCTTGAAGAGCATTTCTTTTGATAACTCTGCATACAATCAGATTATTAGTTCTATTTCGCATCTCAGGACCTTTTAAAACCACCTCTGTCTGGTCACATATACACTACTTTAGTTCGATGTACTATCTACACATCAGAAATTCCATCTACAATGACGTCAGCTGGAGGAGGTCTGCGTCGGGAACCCTTCACACCTTAGAAATTTTGCTTTTCAAGTGTCAGACGGAGCATCCGAAGCTACAGAACACGTCTGTAGTGATGTTGACAAAAGCGTTGTGCAATACGGCCGTGTTGAGGACGAGTCTCGAGTTCTTACTCTCTGGGCGATGGTTCATCCCGATTCTTAAGCAATCATCTCCTTACCATATCCTACGTGTATGTGTAACTGTTCATCTATATCGATATCCATCTTTGGTGTGGTAAGCAAAAAGTCTCTTCGAAGGATTACATCAAAGACTTGGTTTGCAAAGCCGTTAAAGATGATACATTCCTCTCTGGTTCTGCGAATCTCTGTAGTTTCGCAACCCGCTGGTTACAGACTGGTAGAAAAAACTAAGGGTAGTTTTTTTTTCAGTCTTGATGACCAACGCCTTTACGACGTTATAAGAGAACTGTTTAACAACTTGTTTAGATGAGAGTCTTTAACCCAAACGGGTTTTAATTTGGAGTCAGCAGTTTGCTGATGACACGGTGCAGGTGGGAAAGTCGAATGATACTGAAGAATCTGGTGTCCGAGATTGGAAAAGTGCTGAACCTGGCTTTTATTCATAGTTACTTTCAACGTTCTCCCTTCTTGCAGTGGAGAGAGAGAAAGAAGGGTTACCTGGGATGCAAGTTTAAAAGTAATCAAGAGGAAGCGAGATCCTCTACAAACCTGGGAGTAAACGTGAGAATGAACCATTGAAATCTCAAGTGAGCCACAGGATGGATAGGTGTGCCAAGCTCCTGGGCGAACATTGTCTGAGAATGGACATCTTCGATCGGAGGGTGGTTACGAGACATGGGCCCTAGATAAACAAGCACAGAAGATGGTTGATGTGTGGAGGGTCTATGGAAAAAAAAAAAATGATAGGGTAAGAGGTTGGTAGTAGGAGACACTCGTATGCCCGAGAAAGCTGGTGCACTGAAATGGTTTGAACATATTGAGAGGATCATTTTGACAAATTGGAAAATAAGGGGTAAGGAAAGGGGAAAAAACGAAGTTAGAGGTGGAACTAAACATGGAGGGTGCAAGGAATACGATGAACTGTAGGGATGTGGTATACAGGGGACGACGCGCTGTCAATGAGCTAAACCTGGGCATACGACATTAAGTAATTCGTGGAGAGGGCTTAGTTGTGGATTAGGAGTAAGAGTTTCGATACATTATATTCAACAGCTAGAAAGTGGTTGTGGGAGAATAATGTCAATTTTTCAGTTGCTCCTGGCTTCTACGCTATCGTGGGAAACCGAGAACGAGTATTAATATGTGTATACGTGTATATATATATATATATATATATATATATATATATATATATATATATATATATATATATATATATATAAGAAGTGTATAGGAATTATTTGCAGGGAATAAGTGCTAATGATTGGGATATACAAGAATAAGTAGCAAGAGGTCAACAAGAAGGTGCAGGGGGTGAAAAAGAGGGCAAGAGAGAGCTTGTGAGAATAAGGGAAAATAAGAAAATGTAAACAAGTTCTCTGGTTTGTTTAACATTCAATACTAGTTTCCCGTGATACGTGCTCCACGCATCTGTACCACTTGGCAAAGCTACCCTCGATTCTGTCGTAATTATCTTCAAGATCTCTATATACAGACTTAACATGACTGTAATAAGGGGGGTAGCCTATAGCCAAGCCCCTTGTAAAACCATTTATACTCTTAAATGAAAGTGGATGCCTAAAATATGATGTCCACAGGCACAACAGCTACACATAGTCGATTTCAATATCTGTAGTTATTCACCCTGAACGTTATCCACCGCCCTTGATATTGAAGCTGTTATGTACACCGTTGGCTGGAGGGTTTCGTGCTCCAACTGCTGCCACAAGCGGCACAGGTTGGAACCCTCTCTCTGCGGAGGGGTAATGAATGTACCACACAAGCGGTATATTGTTCAAGCATTAGTTCATATTCGTATACCTCTACGTAAACAGCTACCCGGGTTAACTCCCGCTACGTGACCCCTTAGTAACTCTCCCTTTCAGCGGTTACCACCAGAAGTTGGTCTGTACTAACTGGTGCTAGCCGGCGGGGCTCCGCTGTGATGTCGGGATGTGAATAACTAAGTACTGGCACCTGATGAGGTGGATCGTCTTCACGAAACATGTGCCACTTGTATAAAAAAAAAAAAAAATGCATGTTAAATGAGACTGTATGAACTACTCCTGAAGTGCGATTTCATCATATATACGAGTGTGCTGAAAAAGAACTGGTGATTGGGAATACATAGTTTAAAAAGATATACACACAAATATACATATGCAAGTAGGAGAGATGGCCAGGGAGCGTTATTGGATTACGTGTTAATTGATAGTCGTGTGAGAGAGACTTTTGGATGTTAATGTGCTGAGATGGGTAGCTGGAGGGATGTCTGATCATTATCTTGTGGAGGCGATGGTGAAGATTTGTAGAGGTTTTCAGAAAAGATGAGAGGATGTTGGGGTGAAGAAAGTGGTGAGAGTAAGTGAGCTTGGGAAGGAGACTTGTGTGAGGAAGTACAAGGGGAGATTGAGTGCAGAATGGCAAAAGATGAGAGTAAATGACGTAAGGGGAATGGAATGTATTTAGGAAAGCAGTGATGGCTTGCGCAAAAGATGCCTGTGGCATGAGAGGGGGGGGGGGAGCAGATTTTTTAAAACGAGTAGCGAGATGAAGTAAGATTTTTAGCGAAAGAAGAGAGGCGTTTGGACGATTTTTGCAGGCGAGTAGTGCAAATGACTGATGTATAAAAGAAAGCGTTAAGATGTCAAGAAAAAGGAGCAAGAGGTGAAAAAGAGGGCAAATGAGAGTTGGGGTGGGAGAGAATCATTAAATCTTAGGGAGAATTAAAAGATGTTTTCGAAGGAGGTAAATAAAGTGCAAAAGACAAGAGAACAACTGGGAACATCGGTGAAGGGGGCTAACGGAGGGGTAATAACAAGTAGTGGTGATGTGAGAAGGAGATGGAGTGACTATTTTGAAGGTTTGCTGAACGTTTTTCATGACATAGTGGCAGATATAGGGTGTTTTGGTCGTAGTGGTGTGCGAAGTGAGAGGGTCAAGGAGAATGTTTCAGTAAACAGAAAAAGTAGTGAAAGCTTTGAGTTAGATGAAAGCCGGCGGGTTTGATGGTACTGCAGTGGAATTTATCAAATAAGGGCGTGACTGTGTTGTTGACTGGTTGGAAAGGATATTCAATGCAAGTATGGTACTTGCGAAATGCATGCATAGTGCCATTGTACAACGGCAAAGGGGATAAAGGTAAGTGTTCAAATTACAGATGCATAAGTTCGTGGAGTATTCCTGGGAAATCATATGGAAGGGTACTGATTGAGAGGGTAAAGCCATGTACAGAGCATCAGATTGGAGAGGAGCAGTGTGGTTTCAAAAGAGGTAGAGGATGTGTGGATCAGGAGTTTGCTTTGAATTATGTATATAAGAAGTAATAAAACATGGATTTTTATATGGCATTTATGGATCTGGAGAAGACATAAGATAGAGTTGATAGAGATTCTCTTTGGAAGGTATTGAGAGCATATCGTGTGGGAGGCAAATTGCTAGAAGCAATGAAAAGTTTTTACCCAAGATGTAAGGCATGTGTACGTGTGGGAAGAGAGGAAAGCGATTGGTTCACAGTGAATAGCGGTTTACGGCAGGGGTGCGTGATGCCTCCATGGTTGATTGATTTGTTTATTGATGGGGTTGTTAGGGAGGTGAACGCAAGAGTTTTGGAGAAAGGGGCAAGTATGCAGTCTGTTGTGGACAAGAGGGCTTGGGAAGCGAGTCAGTTGTTCGCTGATGATACAGCGCTGGTGGCTGATTCGGGTGAGAAACTGCAGAATATGGTGACCGTGTTTGGTAAAGTGTGACAAAAGGCAGAGCGAATGAACAAGAGCAAGGTTATTAGGTTAAGAAGGGTTGAGAGAAGTTATTTGGGAGGTAAGTTTGAATGAAGAAAAACTGGAGGAAGTGAAGTGTTTTAGATATCGGAGTGGATTTGGCAGCGGATGGAACCATGGAAGCGGGGGCGAATCACAAGGTCGGGCAGGGTACGAAGGTTCTGGGAGCGTTGAAAAATGTGTGGAAGGCGAGAATGTTATCTCGGAGAGCAGAAATTGGTATATTTGAAGGAATAGTGGTTCCAACAATGCTATATGGATGAGAGGCGTGGGATAGGGTTGTGCGGAAGAGGGTGGATGTGTTGGAAATATGTTCGAGGACAATATGTGGCGTTAGGTGGTTTGATTAAGTAATGAAAAGGTAAGAGATACGTGAAAAAAAGTGTGTGGTTGAGAGAGCAGAAGAGGTTGTATTGAAATTATCTGGTCACATGGAGAGAAAGAGTAAAAAAGATCGATAAAGAGGATATAAGTGTGAGAAGTAGAGGGGAAAAGATTTTGAGCGAAAGGGGCCTGAACATACAGGAGGGTGAAAGGCGTGCAAGGAATAGAGTGAATTGGAACGATGTTGTATACCGGGGTCGACGTGCTGTCAATGGATTGAACCAGGGCATGTGAAGCGTCTGGGGTAAACAATGAAAAGTTTTGTGGGGCCTGGATGTGGAAAGGGAGCTGTGGTTTCGGTGCATTACACATGACAGCTAGAGACTGAGTGTGAACGAATGTGGCCTTTGTTGTTTTTTTCCTAGCTTTATCTCGCGCACGCGGGGGGGAGTGGGGTGTCATTTCACGTGTGGCGTGGTGGCGACGAGAATAGATGAAGGGAGCAAGTATGAATATGTACACGTGTATACATGTTTAAGTTTGTGCATGTATATGTATAAATGTACAGGTATGTATATGTGCGTGCGTTTATGTATATACATGCCTATGTGGGTGGGTTGGGCCGTTCTTTCGTCTGCTTATTTGCGCTACCTCGCTAACGCGGAAGACAGCGATAAAGTACAATAAAAATGATCTTATATATATATATATATATATATATATATATATATATATATATATATATATATATAATATATATATACACATTGAAGTAGGCAGAAAAAATCCCAAGCGATGAATTCAGAAATAGAGGAGCTTGTGTGTGGGTGTGACGGGCCTCTCTCTAGCCAGGACGCGCTGACAAGGTGCAGCTTAATTGCATCCGGCTTTCCTCATCCTCGCCTACTGGGGGGCAGAAAATCTAGGTCCTTTGGCTGGCAGAGAGAGAGAGAGAGAGAGAGAGAGAGAGAGAGAGAAAGAGAGAGAGAGAGAGAGAGAGAGAGAGAGAGAGAGAGAGAGAGAGAGCCTGACCCTTAAAGGGACTTGGAGCTTCCAGTTCAAAAGTCCGTCGTCCTTTACGTAACTCAAAAGAAAT
This sequence comes from Panulirus ornatus, assembly GCF_036320965.1. Taxonomy (NCBI): domain Eukaryota; kingdom Metazoa; phylum Arthropoda; class Malacostraca; order Decapoda; family Palinuridae; genus Panulirus; species Panulirus ornatus. The sequence continues at coordinate 3,549,117 of NC_092267.1, read as the reverse complement.
ATGTAAATCTTTGAGATTTCTATCAAAATGTCGATTTTTTTTTTTTATCAGGCATTTTTAAGAGGCGTTTTTAAATCTCTCTTTTTAATCATACAAATATTGAATAAAATCAGCAGTTCAGTTGTCCAAACAGCATTTTGTAACCAGAGAAAATAATGCAAAAAAATTCTGATGAAGATTTACGTAAAGAATCAGAGCGGTAAATGGGCTGTGAGATCAGTTGGAAACCTTTTACTTAGAAAACGACGGACAAGGAAGCAAAGAAAATGATTAAGGGTTACATCACTCATTGGTAACACTTCCCCATCACTCAATTTTTTTGCTATTGATATTTTACTCCTAGTACAACTGTTATGAATACTGTTACATTTCCGCTTACTACAAGGGCTACTTTTGATTCAACTACCAACAATGCTGCTACTGGTAATGGTGCACGAATGAAGCCATTCGTAGTCTTATACTTTTTCGCCGCTTCCCATTTTTTTGAGAGACAAGGTCAGGTACGGACGAAGAATGGCTTCATTCGTGCACCATCATCCTCTAGTTATACATAATGCATGGAAAGCACCACCCTCGATCCACAACCAGGCCTCGCAGACTTTTCCTAGATTTCCCCCGAACACTTCATATGCCCTGGTTCAACCTATGAATGGCACGTCGCCCGTTCTATACCACATGGCTCCAATTCATTTTATCTCTTGTATGCTTTACAGTCCCCTGCATGTTGAGGCCCCCGAATACTCAGGTCTTTTTGTATCCTTCCACCACCATCACCACCTTGCTTGCCCTCCTTTTTCTTGCTCCCTCTACTTTCGGCAAGCAAATCCTGTCATCCTCTCCTCACTCACCTTATTCCAGTACAATCAGAATATGTTCAACTCTAATATATATACTCTTACTACAACGCCTCTCCCTTAACCTGTCATTTCTTATTCGATTAACCCTCCTCACTCAACATAGTCTCCTCATACAGTTCATTTTCAACATATCCATCCTGTTCTGTACTTACTTATTTAAGATTCATGATTCGCATCCATTCAACACCATCAGAATCACCGAATCAATTTAACAACAAATACAGCCACCTTTGTCCTCACAGCGAGTGACCTCTCGTTCCACACACAATGCATCCCAGATCTTAGCCACCTCACCCACCTTATGGCTCACTTTAGCTTCCACCTTCGCTGCGATATCCACTCCCGGGGATCTACAACACGAAAAGTCTTCAAGATTCTCTTCATTCAAACTTACACTCCAACAAACCTGTCTCTTTTACTGTTAAATCTATTAACCTTGCTTTTTATCCACATTTCTTTTTGTTAGCTAAGACAGCATGGGCAACTGGGGCCTCAATCAAAGCCATCTCATTAACAATATATATATCCTTGCCTGATCCAGGTACCCATTTCATCGACCAACTCCAAGAGGTGAATGAACAGCTGCTTTGACTGGGGACAGACTGCCTCAAGTCCATGTACTGTCGTCTCCAGTCAAGTACATAAAACGCTCCACTTCCTCCATTTCTATTCAAAGTCGCACTTCTCACTTGTTTAACCTCAATCGTACATTCATTCAAATCAACTTCAACTCAAAGACTTTCCAAAGCTAAACGCCAGCTTCTGCAGTTTCTTACTCAAGTTTGCCACCCGAGTTAAGACGTCTGCAAACAGCAACCGAATAACCTCCCAGGCGCTCCCCCACACACCGAACACATTACAGATCAGTTCTTATTTCCAAGATCCTGACATTTACCTCTTTTACTAACCCATCCACAACTGATTAGCACTTGAGACATCACATACCTCTGAAGGAGATCCACCTTCATCTGAAACCACCTGCTCACTGTGTCCCTTCTAATTCGCACACGCGCCTCGCTTTCTCGAAGGAAACTCTTCTCTCCTTGTAGCTCTCCTCAACATCACATATTCGTAGCGTTTTCTAAAGAGCATCTCTATCCACCCTATCATACGCTTTCTATAGAGCCACAAAAGCTTCATACAGATCCTTTTCTTTCCTCGAGTATATCACACGAATTCTTGGCCACAAACACCTGGTTCACACACACTCAGCCACTCCTCAAACCACATTGTTTCTCCCGAATCAGCAGCTCTGTGTAAGGCATCACCCTCCTAATCACCACACTCTTTTACAAAGTGTCAGGTATATCAAACAAACTTACAACTGTGCGATTCCAGCATTCACTTATTCTTTCCTTGTTGTCTTTATATGATGGAACTATACAAGTATTTTGCCAGTTCTCAGGCACCTCTTCTTTTAGCCATACGTATATCAAAAGTCCTGACTAACCAGTGAACAGCACTACTACCTTTCTTGAAAGACTAAACTACATTCCCAACACACTGGCTGCTTTATCATGCTTCATCTTACGCGAGGTGTTCACATCTTATGTTATCACCAAACCATTCGCCATGACTGCCTCACTCCACATCCTTCTATATCCCAAACACTATCTACCACCTTATCTAGTGCATTCAACAGTCCTTAGATATACTAGCTTCACCACTTATGTGTTCTCTACGTGTAACTACTTCCCAGTATGTTCTGAGCAACGCTTCCTTTGGGTTTCTGTTCTCCTGACAATATTCGCATCTATCCCTAACACTTATTTATGTACACTGGAGTTTTCTAAAACCCTTCTCTTTATCTGTCACTTGTCCTCTTTTTCATCCCCTGCACCTTTCTCTTGATCTCCTGCCGCTTTCTCTGGTACATTTCCGAATAGCTTTCAATTCCCTGCAGGTATTGCCTATACACTTCTCTACTATCACCAACAGTTTATCCTCCTTGTCTCACCACTCACCACCCTCCCTGAAACGCCCACATCCCATTGTGGAAACTGACAATGAAAGGGGAAGCCAGGAAGCCACAGCTTTAGACAGGAACACGGGGAGAGACATCGACCCAGTATGGAAAGAGGGAGAGAATACTGTGGAGTGAATCCTAAGAAATGGTAGCCTAGTAACCAATATAGTCTTGGTTACAGTTAACGGAGAGAGACGGGAGTAGCAAAGCATTGAAAAGAACATGGAATTGACTCCATGTCCAGATTGTGTAGATACTATGCAAAGGAAAATTTGCAAGTCTGTCAACACCTTAAAAAGATTGTCTGGACTCGATTGAAAATAGGCAAAGCCGTTTCTCCGACTTATTTGTACCGTTGGTAAGGTACGGTATGGCACCACTAAAACACGGCGGTACGACCCTTGAGCACGGCGGTACGACCCTTGAGCACGACCGTACAACTCTTAAGCACGGCGGGACGACCGTTGAGCACGGCCGTTCAACCCTTGAACACGACGGTGCGACCCTTGAACACGACGGTGCGACCCTTGAACACGACGGTGCGACCCTTGAGCACGACGGTACGACCCTTAAGCACGACGATACGACCCTTGAGCACGACGGTGCGACCCTTGAGCACGGCGGTACGACCCTTGAGCACGGCGGTACGACCTTTGAGCACGGCCGTTCAACCCTTGAACACGACGGTGCGACCCTTGAACACGACGGTGCGACCCTTGAACACGACGGTGCGACCCTTGAGTAGGAGAGGCACTGGTGCCATCACCGAGGACGGTGAAAATCATCGTGGCAGATTTGGAGGTTACCTGACCTCTGAGGTCACCATACGAGATACCCAAAGATCATCACAGTACATGACATAGAAGTTGTTTTCCTTCAGTCTCAGAAGACGTGGGGCTACATAAAGACAGAGGAGAAGTGTCAGGGATAACACTGGCGTCCGCAGACAAAAATAATTAAACGAACTGAGGCACACTTCTGGACTCAGCAGACAAGGGCGTGCGACCCATCTCGAAGGTAATAAATACCCAACACAATATCTTAAACTACATGTACGACACCATTAATACATGCCAAAATGACAACACAAACTAAAACAAAAGAGAATCCACTTTGGCTTGCTGACCGAGTTCGATTAGTATTTGCCCTTCTGAAAAAAAAGAAAATAGTTACGTCTGGTTCTCGGATTGTATCCTAAGCAGTATAAGTGACAGACCAGGATTGAAGTTTAGAGGATTTTGAGCAGTATCTCAAAGATTCTCTTATAACAAACTCCTAAACGCCTTGAAATGATGTCGAAGTCTATATTCTCAAGTTTGAACCCCAAAAACCTGGTCATTGTGGTCATCTATGATCCACCAGAAACAATGCCATAGAACTTCAAAGGACAAATAACGAAGTGCAGAATCCTGCCTTTCACTTCCTTAAAGACCCAGTCCAAAACACCACCTTGATAGGAGAGCTTAATATACCCCATCCAAGACGGAAATACGTGGGAAGCAAAGCCACAGCCGAAAAAAAATATCCCACCGGATGCAGATGGGATGAACACTCGCAGAAAAACGAACTTTTAAACCGCATAACAGTTCTCCCTCAGTCAGCAAACAACGCAGAAGGTCAGAAGACATATGACACTAGACTTACGTTTTTCAAATAAGAAGGACCTGATGCGAGTCAACACATTGTACCCTTATCATAACCAGATATATATATATATATATATATATATATATATATATATTGGAAAGGATCACAATTTTGGGCGTGATTAAGATATTCCTACGAGTCCACGGGGAAAATGAGACACGGAAAGTTCCCAAGTGCACTTTCGTGTAATAATCACATCAGGGGATGTGATGATGTGATTATTACACGAAAGTGCACTTGGGAACTTTTCGTGTTTCATTTTCTCCTTGGACTCTTAGGAATATATATATATATATATATATATATATATATATATATATATATATATATATATATATATATATATATATAATTACATATACACGTATGCTAAACCACCAGAGCACAACACACATCCTTTGAAGCAAACTCGCTAAATTCAATACAGACAGGAAGAGTTTAAAATGGGAGGATGTGATCAGGAAAAAAAAATCCAATTAGTTTTACTCGAATGCAAAACGCAAATAGAGAACCATCAACTGCATTAGCTGCCTCAAAAATAGGGACCATTCACCGATAATAGCCAAGAGATGAGAGCGATGCCGAAAAAGCAATATATGAATGTGTTAAGAGAGCCCATTAACACCATAAAGATACATGACCAAACAGTCTTGATCCAAAATCCACCTAGTATGTTACACACGACATCTTAACACATCGTCGAAGGGTTTCGAAACGAACCTAAAACGTTCCGATGCGCTCTGCCACAGGACGCAACTCGGGGAATTCTGTGTTCATAATGAAAAGCAATAATACCCCTTACACGAGCACTGAATATCTTCAGAAAAAAATTTGAAACACGTATGGCCACACTTCATAAAGGAGAAAGCTATAATCACCGACCGATATTAGACATTTCACATATTTAAAGGCTTTGATAAAGTCCCAAGAGGTAAAACTGACCGATTATGAACAGAATGGGATCATGAAGGTTTCTTTGGAACTATATAGGTCGCCCAAGGAAAGATTTCAGTGGAGTCGAATTGCTCGGGGGGATCATATATACGCGTTGATACAAAAACATTTGTCAGACATAGCGAAATATATCAAGGCACTTTAGACGTTACTTAGTTAAACGTAGTGTTCAAATCAACGAATGGGGACGTGTTGAAGAGAACATGTACGAAAAATGAACTTGTATGTGGTTTGTCATTGCGCAGAAGCTTATGGACCTTATTGGCTTTTCTGGGTTATGAAGAGAGGCTGAAAATACAGAATTTTCTTTCACTGATCAGCTACAAAGGAGGATAAGATATTCTGAATAGACTACTTGATTAGATTTGATTTATAAATAATAGGGTGGAAAAGAATACGAGAAATGAGAGGCAACTTAAACACGAGACAATGGGAATGGATTTCAGAATTTTACTTTTTTTTTTTCATTTGACAACAGAATCGTTCACCGAAGAACTTCAATAATTGAGACTATTGTGTTATGATAGGTTCAAATTAAGGTTATATAAAATGTATGTGCCTCAGAAGTGAAGCCAAAAGAGCATTGCTAACCTCCCATTGATTGAAAAAAAAAAACATTCTATGCGTCTAATGAATTTCACTTCACTATGATCAGTAACACTTGTGTTGTCTTGGTAGGCATGATACATGCGAATGTATCATGCCACGGCAGCCATATGATTATTTCCATCAAATTATGAACTCAATACTACATTTATTATGGCCAACGATAGGAAACGTGGAAAGCAATCGCTATATTACCATAACATGAACACAGGACTACCAACGAAAGTCCAGACTAATTGTTATCTCTCCTTATCCTTCGCCCATGGTGTCATAATGTTTCACACAAAATGTGGTAATATATTTTCGTATCGTGGGCAGTCGTCAATTACAAGAGAGAGATAAAAAGACATCAGAAACTACCAGTAATGTTTGTGGGGTTCAAAAAAAAAAATATTTAATTTCAAGCATTTTGAATAAAACGAAAATAAATACTGGAAAAAGACCATACTATGCTGCTGTTTTACTCTAGGACGAAAATATGAAAAAAAAAAAATCACTTCAAATAATTTTATGAAATATTTTCAGTATTTGGTATCCCAGTGACGTCAACAACCTGGAACGTAAAAATATTTTGACTGATAAATTTTCATTTCACTATAGGACGAGCCATTACATTCACTTTATCATAACCATATCAGTTAAGTATATATGATTAGATACTTATATCAAGTCTAGCAAAACTGACATCAACGAACCGTCTACCTTCCCGGGAAGTGGTTCCCTTCGATGCCTATATGATCTGAACACATCTACAATAGACTATAAGGAATCTTCAAATCGGACGTTAGACATTCAAATATTGTATCATCACATTTATAGAATATTTACAATGCCCTTAGCCTCCATTACATATTTACCCATTCACTGATAATTCCTACACGAGAGTTCCAATATCTGGCTGACAAGCGAACTCTTCAGCGAAGGCAAATGAAGTCGCTGTCAGTGACTCGTACTTTTCCCCAACATAATTTCTGGGTGGATGAAGAGAGTTATGGAGGCCACCTCGTTACACCGAGAGTACTGACGTGTCGTAATCACTTCTCACTCGTTGAAAGATATAAGCTGTGTAGGAGGACTTTACCTCAGATATACTCAGCATTGTTCATTTTCTATCACAAAATTCTCAACGAGTTTAACGAGTCGTTTCCGCTTGTAAATTCGTATTTGTATGAAAATGAAAAAAAAAAGAAATGATGTAATGTGTTGTGGGGACACAGTTACCAAATGTTTCTGATCAACACGCACACAAAGAAACAAAAAACCAACTCTTAAAAGAGCTTCTTTCTTGTTATCCTTCCCGAACTTCAATTAGAAAGTTGGCTGGAAGTTTAAGTGGCGAACAAAACAACAGATGTAATCATAGTTTAACATTCCTCCTGCCTCCTGCCTTCGGGCCATATCCTTAGGATCAGTTGGGCCAAGTGAATGCGTCTTAGTCTGCCTCAGAAGCAGGTGGTGAGGGGGTCTTGGCTTCACTTTCCTCCACCAGACTTGTATTTCACAAACTTCCCTTGATGGGGGACAATAGGGAGAGAGAGAGAGAGAGAGAGAGAGAGAGAGAGAGAGAGAGAGAGAGAGAGAGAGAGAGAGAGAGACAGAGACAGAGAAAGAGAGAGAGAGAGAGACAGAGAGAGAGAGACAGAGAAAGAGAGACAGAGAAAGAGAGACAAAGAAAGAGAGAGACAGAGACAAAGAGAGACAGAGAAAGAGAGACAGAGAAAGAGAGACAGAGAAAGAGAGAGAGAGAAAGAGAGACAGAGACAAAGAGAGAGACAAAGAAAGAGAGACAGAGAAAGAGAGACAGACAGACAGAGACAGAGTCTGAAGATGAGCACATCGCTCTTGGTGATGCCAGTGATGGATGGCCAACGCCATCGAAACGGGCTGGATCCAGTTACTAATCAACGTGATGAACGTGAAAGGGGATACTGTCAGGGAATTCGTCCCTAGAGACGTGGTGAGTGGGATGTAACAAGCTCCCTCTCAAAAGGTTATGTATAAAGACGTGGTGAGTGGGATGTAACAAGCTCCCTCTCAAAAGGTTATGTATAAAGACGTGGTGAGTGGGATGTAACAAGCTCCCTCTCAAAAGGTTATGTATAAAGACGTGGTGAGTGGGATGTAACAAGCTCCCTCTCAAAAGGTTATGTATAAAGACGTGGTGAGTGGGATGTAACAAGCTCCCTCTCAAAAGGTTATGTATAAAGACGTGGTGAGTGGGATGTAACAAGCTCCCTCTCAAAAGGTTATGTATAAAGACGTGGTGAGTGGGATGTAACAAGCTCCCTCTCAAAAGGTTATGTATAAAGACGTGGTGAGTGGGATGTAACAAGCTCCCTCTCAAAAGGTTATGTATAAAGACGTGGTGAGTGGGATGTAACAAGCTCCCTCTCAAAAGGTTATGTATAAAGACGTGGCGAGTGGGATGTAACAAGCTCCCTCTCAAAAGGTTATGTATAAAGACGTGGCGAGTGGGATGTAACAAGCTCCCTCTCAAAAGGTTATGTATAAAGACGTGGCGAGTGGGATGTAACAAGCTCCCTCTCAAAAGGTTATGTATAAAGACGTGGCGAGTGGGATGTAACAAGCTCCCTCTCAAAAGGTTATGTATAAAGACGTGGTGAGTGGGATGTAACAAGCTCCCTCTCAAAAGGTTATGTATAAAGACGTGGTGAGTGGGATGTAACAAGCTCCCTCTCACAAGGTTATGTATAAAGACGTGGTGAGTGGGATGTAACAAGCTCCCTCTCAAAAGGTTATGTATAAAGACGTGGTGAGTGGGATGTAACAAGCTCCCTCTCAAAAGGTTATGTATAAAGACGTGGTGAGTGGGATGTAACAAGCTCCCTCTCAAAAGGTTATGTATAAAGACGTGGTGAGTGGGATGTAACAAGCTCCCCCATCTCAAAAGGTTATGTATAAAGAAAAAAAACAAAGGAGGGGAAGACTTCGAATAAAAACTTTTGGATAATTGAATCTGTGAAGATAGGAGGAGGAGGAGGAGGATAAAATGATCATGATCATCAGCCAGCAACAAGATTTGTTCCAATTTACTTGAGAGGTAAGGAAAGCCGCCAATGTGTGCAGTGCTTTGTAGGGAAACGATTGAAAGCTGAACATCCAGGACCAAACAGAGAAAAAATGGATGGGGATAAATTGATGTAGAAGGATTAAAGGAGCAAGACGAGAGAAATCTGTGAAGAGGGAGATGAGAAGAAAGTCGAAAGGAAGAGCGTATAGATGATCATAGGAAAAGAAGCAATTAAAACGTGGGTCTACGCAGCAATGCGAAAAGAGACAAGAGCATAAAGTTAGGAGAATAAGTTACGATATAGTATAATAAACGAGAGACAGTAGTAAAGATCGGACGATAGATTTACTTGACTGGTATACATGAAAAAAAAATTTTCTTAATAGCGATACAAAATTATCGCAGTATAATACAGCAATGAACTCGGCAGCATAGTGGCGTCTGTCACAACGGTTGAGCGTCCATGCTGGCCAGAGGGTCTGGTTCCAGCTGAATCTTCACCTTCAGCACAAGCAACAACCCTGTGTCCTCACGAACCTCCACTAAGTCGAGAGAAAAAAAATGCTATAAAGACTGTGTCGCACAACCTCCATCAATCATAGCCAGAAAAGCCACAATTGGCTGGTTGCTTTAAGATCTTCAACCATCAAGAACAAAGAGACAAAGTTTTGTTAACTTTAATGCAGAGACACAAGCCATGACAGCTGGAACCCTTCTTATTTCTCAACTTGTCACAGACAGGCAAGCCTTGGTAGCAGGACCCAACTCAGTTTAACTGTTCACACACGCCACAGTAGAAGTACCCTGTTCAACCTTACATACAAACAGGCAGGTTTCGATACCTGGATCTTGCTGAACCTCAACTCCTCACGAACCGAAAGGCTAGGACGTCTAAGGTATGCAAAACCACCACTCATGAACGACACACAAGCCACATTGCCTGGATCCGGGAAAACCTCAAAGACAAACCGGCCAAAGTTGCAGGGGTCTCTTGCAATCATGTCACTCACTATTAGCCAAGAAGTTTCAGGTTCCTTTTAAGCTTATTCGAGAAATACGAGTTACACACAGTGGTTGATTCTTATATCTTAACAAGGGAGAAGATGTCGATCTTATCTCCTAGAATATCCGGCAACTTTAATTGGGTTAGATTGTTTTCCAATGGATTTTCTTCCCTCTATTAAGCTTTCCATGACAAACCCTCTCTGTACTACAAGGGGGTTCCTTCCCTGTTACTGTACCACTGTAATATGCTGGGAGGGGAGTAAAAATTTACTTAACTGTTCTATCTCCCTCAATCTAGAATACATACATGTTATTATTGAAGTCCAACGACAGATAACTTCGTTGGAGACCATCAGTTACTCGATTAACTGTCCATCCAGTGTACTCCTATATACTGCAAAGGATATTGGCCAATTAAATTTAGCCGAATCTTAATGACGTACAGAAACACAAATCCCAGTTCCAAGGTTCAGCCAAATTCAACTAATGATAGACTATGGTTAATGGCTTACCCATTATAAACACGTCAATATGACTCAAGTCTTGTCAAATATCTAGCACTCACAGGTATGTGGACTACCGTCCAACCGAAGCTGTACCAATCAAAAGATTGGGTTGGGTTCTATTGATAACATGTGGGTTCTATTGATCTTTCATTAATCATGGACATACAGACTACAATGGTAGGGTTCTTGTAAGCAGACAGAGATTAACAAGCAAAATGCAGCTCCCTGACATTTATTTACAACAGACAGACAGACTGTAATGGTAGATTCCTATTGAACCTGCAATGACAAACTCCATGTTGGCCGAATCCTGTTGAATTTTAGTCTATCATGTAAAAAGACAGTACACAGTAGTAGAATCCTACGAAAACTTCACCTGATAGACAGAAAAAGAGAGGACAGTGACCGGATCCTACCGAGACGTACTCAGAATGGTAGAAAAACTGGCGATTGATAAGCAGAGGATCGAGTCCTACTAAATCTTAACTGACAGGCCTGAGTGACAAGTCGTAATGAACCCAAATCGATCACAGGAAAACAGGTCACAGTCCCACCAAGTCTTCAACAATGGAAGACCAACAAATCAAGGCGACAGACTCCTAATTTTTCACCAACCCCAGACAGAGAACCTTCTGTTGAGCCACACATACAGACAGGTCATACCAACAGGGGGCCCCTTCTTCAACAAACTAATTAATGACAGGCGAACAGATTACATATAATTAGGTTATGGCTGGCGGAACCTACACATGTCCACTATCATGTGGTTGACTAGGTCTCCATGATCTGGATGAATCAAAGCCAAACAAAACTTAGAATCTTCCAATACCCATCATGAGGTATGTGTTCACTGGTGTAGCATCATAACAGGTGTTTTAGATGGTCATATTTCAAACTGTACGGAATTTTTCGTTCTCTCCTGTGTAAGCTGTAGCTCGCTCCAGTGAGATCCCACTGGCTGTATTGATTTCCAGTTTGCACAAAAGCGTCTTTTACGTTCTCAGAGGAAACGAGAGAAGACGTTTGAACTGATTTTTCCTTCATTGGGCTAATTACAGATTTTTCTTAAGGATCAAGGGATGTATCGAAGAGATGAGGCGTAAACCAAACATTAATTAATACTAAATTGCAGTAAATATTAACATAATACAACTAGAATAACGCAAGAACTGAATTTTATGACACGACAGGAAAAGCACTTCCTTATCCAATCTCATGCAAAGACCTTTAACGTTCCCAACATATGTCTATAGAGATGCAAAACTTCAACAACCAAGTGGTGTTGTCATCTCCTTAACCGTTTACAAAAGAGATATAAATCATTTAATCAGATCCCAAATCTTTTAATCAGATCCCTCCCGCTGACTGACGGGTCTAACACTCCTTCATCCTACAAGGCAACAGATCACATTAATGATACACATATTTCTGGTCTTGCATAAAATCTCGAGAGTAAAATAAATTTCAAAGTTACTTTGAATTAGGAACTTTGAATTTGGGGGTTTAGCGTTGCTAAAGGTGATGGATTCGCAGGTCGCCCAGAGTCGAGTGAAAACGTGTTTCCAATCCTGGTCGCGGCAGCTGGCCCACAGTTAACCCAGCTGTTCACCATCCCCGTGGTCGATAAAATGGGTATCTTTCCTAGGTTACGGTACCATTATAGATAACACTAATGAGATGGCCTTCATTAGGGTCATTCAGTGGGACGTGATGTCTTGGGTACCAGATCCAAACCCATTTTTGCCGAAAGTTTCATAATTCAAAAATCTGATTCTTGCTCTAGTAGACCTCAGGTGCCTTGGGTAAATACTCCCACGTTAAAGTGGTACTGGGAATAATGTTCTGCCTTCTCCCTTACGATGGCTGGCCTTACTTTGTCTCATTAAAGCCAAGCAGTTGGTGGGCTAGTCTTTGACGTCGGGCTGGTCTATCCAAGCCGTTAGGATGGTCTATCCAAGTTGTGGGGAGAGTCTATCCAAGCTGTGGGGCGAGTCTATCCAAGTTGTGGGGCGAGTCTTTGACGTCGGGCTGGTCTATCCAAGTTGTGGGGCGAGTCTAACCAAGTTGTGGGGCGAGTCTAACCAAGTTGTGGGGCGAGTCTAACCAAGTTGTGGGGTGAGTCTATCCAAGTTGTGGGGCGAGTCTAACCAAGTTGTGGGGCGAGTCTATCCAAGTTGTGGGGCGAGTCTAACCAAGTTGTGGGGTGAGTCTATCCAAGTTGTGGGGCGAGTCTAACCAAGTTGTGGGGCGAGTCTATTCAAGTTGTGGGGCGAGTCTATTCAAGTTGTGGCGAGTCTATCCAAGCTGTGGAGTTAGTCTATCCAAGCTGTGGGGCGAGTCTATCCAAGTTGTGGGGCGAGTCTAACCAAGTTGTGGGGCGAGTCTAACCAAGTTGTGGGGCGAGTCTAACCAAGTTGTGGGGCGAGTCTAACCAAGTTGTGGGCCGAGTCTAACCAAGTTGTGGGGCTTGTCCAACTACGATTTCTGGCTAGTCTAAACTGTCGGGTTAGTTTAACTATCGGGCTAGTATGCTCTGTCGGTCTAGTCCGACTAAACTGTGGGGCTAAACTAACTAAGCTGTCGGGCTGGTATAACTGTCGGGCTAGTCTAAGCTGTCGGGTTAGTATAACTGTCGGGTTAGTGTAAGCTGGCGAGTTAGTCTAAGCTGTTGGGTTTCTCTGATTAAGCTGTCGGGCTGGTCTACACATCTCCCAAGATGTTTTTGTTATAATCTCGCGCTTTTTCGTCACACTAATTTTCCTGCGTGGCGGGCTGGCGACGGGAATGGATGAAGGCAGCATGTATGAATATGTACACGTATATATATGTATGTCTGTGTATGTAAAGGTATGTATATAAGCGTGTGTATGTATGCATATACATGTGTTTGTGGGTGGGTTGGGCCATTCTTTCGTCTGTTTCCTTGCGCTACCTCACTAACGCGGGAGACAGCGAGTAATTGTGTGTGTATATATATATACACACACACACACACACACACACACACACACACGTTAATGAGATATCTTGATTAAGGCATTAATTATCAGTGCCGTCTTGACTAATACATATAAACTATTTCTTGATGTATATTCCATACCTCCCTGGAAGGTCATTTTTATGAAAAGCAGCATACACAAGACAAGATCCGTACTAGACAGATACATCTGACGGGTTTGCAATAATCTAAGGGCAAATTGTTTCAGTGCATTTCACCATCATTCATGGTACAGATATTCAAGTTTCAACGTTGATTTCCCAGGACGAATTCTTACTCCGGGGTTTAATCACTGGAAGCCGTAGCTTGATCCCACACCGGCCCTAAAAATGATGACAGTATACATAGGAAACGTTTACCATTGGATAAATGTCACACGATTGAGTCTGATGTATTGGGGGTTCGCTTAGCACCTGGTTAGGTAGGGTGTAGCTGGAGTAACACGACTGACTCTCTGCCACTCGCTTACTGGCAGAGGTTTACACAACCAGCCTAATATTAGACCGGAGAACGCTCATGTGTTGATTACAGCACGCTATGGGTCTCCTATTTATTAGTTGAGATGGCATAGGAAACAGAGGCCTTAATCAAGGCCATCTTATCAACCCTAGCCTGAGACAGGTACCCATTTCATAGACCAACTCCTAAGGGTAGATGTACAGTTAGGATGACTGTGGGCCGACTGCCACTACCAGGATTCGAACGTATGTACTCAACCCTGGGCGGCCCGTGGATGCGTCACGGTCAAGAACGCTAACCACCACGGAAGTCCTTTCGGTACATTCCTTATGAAGACGAGTCTGAAAGAAAAACAAATTGGCACGAAACAAATGTGAAAAACAAGTGGTGATTATTTGAAGGTGAAAAACATGTCGAGTGAAAGATCTTCACTTTCTCAGGAAATTTCAAGAGCAAGACATTGTTGTGTCGGTTCCAGGCCAACTTCGAGTTCTTGTGGGGGTATTATCCCTTCAAGGGAACTTCAAGGCGTGGACGGGGAAGATACAATTAGAAATATAAAGTGTGCCTATATCATGGCTGCTCTTTTTGTGTTGAGCGAAGGAAACCAGTCATGTTATAATACTTTTGCTTCATTAATTTCCCTCCCGAAGGACACATTCAAGTTGCTCTTCAAACACTGCTGTGGTATGTTACACTTCGGGGTGTCTCCATAGGAAAACAAGACCACAGCTACTTTTCAGAACGTCTCCAGTGGGATAAGAAGGCCAGCTCGTCTCTGGAATGTTTCCATTGGGGAAAAGAAGGCCAGCAACACTCCGTTATGTTCCCAGCAAGAGAAAAGATCTGCTACACTCCACAATGTCTCCAGAGGGAAAAGGAGGACAGACACTCTTCATAATGTCTTCAGTGGAACAAGATGGCCAGCTATTCCCTGGAAATGTTTCCGGTGGAAAAAAAAGGGCAACACACCGGAACGTCTCCAGTGGAAAGAGAAGATCTGCCCAATTGAGTCATATGAAAGTTTTTCTAACTTTCCTTCGTGGAACAGGGTCTAGGAGACCTAAGGACCTTGCCGACGCTATAACTTACAAGAATTCTCATTTCCAATAATAGAAGGTTGAGGATGATAAACAAGAAAACTACAAATAAATGAATGTGAAATGTGCATAAAATTCTTTGCACTTCGTCCTTAAAGCAGCCTTCGTTCACCACCCCCCACACACAATTTGAGGGACGCTATCAGGAGAGGCCTCCAGATGGAGTTTCTTGATTTCAAAGAAGACACCACTTCCAGATACCTAGAGACGTTCTCCAGCCTCTCCCTCGATAAGAGAGAGAGGTGGTGGTGGTTGCCACACTGGCCACTGCAATAGATCTTAACCCAGTACTCTTCATCGCACTACACAGGAACCACTTGGATCTGACGAATGAAATAAACCTTCATCATCCTTTCTATATACAAACCATTCGCCGTACGTCTACCAAAGACACATCTGAACACCAAAGGCCGTGACTGATGTCCTAGAAAATCCCACTCGTACAGACGAGAGGAAGGCTACGAGGTAGGAATTCGCATTCGTACAAAGTTAACTTAAAAGCGCCATTGAATCAGTCGCATGTAGAGTGAAGTTTGGCGACATTTTTACTTGGCGATCCGTTTCATATAGTTTCCTAAATATTCCTCTTGATAATGATGTACACAGAAATACAAAATTTTGTTCCCGATTTTGTGGCGGAATATATGTAAGGATTGGCTCGGCTAAATCTAAACAGTTGACAAGCCTAACTTTAATGAAACTTCATATACGCTCTTGATCCGGATCACATTTCGAATGATACTCTGGCCAATGGTTATATGAAAAAATGAAACCTGTTTAAGCAAACAAAAAGCTTGTTGGTAATCGTGGAAAAAAATTATGAATCTCAAACTTTTTTTTACCTTTATCTCAGGAAATTCAGTGACGTGTGTGGAAGCACTGGTTAAGGATATTCAACGTTGGTACCAGGCGAGTTAAAGCGCGCCAGAATTCGCGCGTTTCACTCGATGTTTTCATTAAATCCCGCAGACTTATCTCCCGCTCAAATCTCATATTTTCATCAATTACCAACATAAACAACTTGTTCTGGGTGACTTCAAATCACATCTCATTCAGAGAGGAAGAGTTCAAAGATTAATGATGGAGTTTAGATTGGTGGATATATTGATCAAATCCGTCTCCTGTAAATGACATCGCTATTCATGGCAGACAAGATGTCAGGAAATAATCTATCCTTCCTCTCTGTAACGTAGAATGTCGTACATGTTACGATGCACTGGGTAACGAACACTCCCAGATTTAGTTTTGTTATTCGTGAGGCCTTATAACGACTCCATGACCTGGGTAGATTCTGTTTTAAGACAACAAAGTGGGACCTTTCTTGATGATGGACCGACCAGGTATATCCAATGATGATGCTATAATAAGAACGTGTGTACATGGCTATTACACAAGCCTGTGAGATCTTCGTTCCTAGAATTTCTGCCGTTACTGTAAAACATTTGACTTTTTCCGTGGACACCAGATTGCTGAAAGGCAACCTATGTAATAGGAAGGGCTAGGATACGGGGGGAGTATTGAATAAATCAAGACGAGGCACATTTCCTTCACCTAAGTCCGAAACACAATTTACAAAATACATGCAAAATATTCTATCGACACCAAAAATTTCGAGAATCTGCCCAGGGGAAAAAAGGGGAAATATCTGCACGACGAAAGAAATGATTCTTTCCCTTTTCTTCATTCAGGGAAAAATGTTGAGGTAAACGTAGACACACACACACACACACACAGACCAAACAAATCTATAGCATCGGTTTTACGACACAAGCCTACAATGTAGCAACATTGTGAACCAGGCAGCCATTTGTAATGGACCTCCAACACATACATTACCAGTTGGATTTCCACTATCGTGAACATCAGCTCGGACTCTGTTCCCGACCCCATATGACAAGAAGGATCAATCCTACACAGACGATCGAACTCCTTGGAATTCTCAGTGTCAGTTATACCAGAAGCCAAAGACATACTGAAAAAACTTCTGCAAATGATTTTGAATGATATTCTTCGCATATTGTAGCTTTCTCAAGGGTTACCAGATCAAATTATTAATAGACAATAACACCACAAGGGGTGCACAGTGTGTTATTTCACTAGCCACTAAGGTCTATATTCCTAGAATTTTTGTAGTTAGCTTGAAACATATGATTTTTTTTTTCTATTGTGGGCAAGCTAATCTCTATGTGAACGGAATAAGAAGCAAGAAGGTTTAAAAAAAACAAAAAAAAAAACACTGGTATTGCATTCATGGGCCGACCAGGGTCGAGGTTCGAATCCTGGTTGAGGCAATCTGTCCATGGACAACCCAGTTATTGACAGCAACAAGGTCTATGACCCGGTAGCCACTGTAGTGAGGACATCTACGATCAACGCTTCCAAGAAATTAAGCGAAGGGATGAAAGGACATCATCATAGAAGACCAGCTTCCAGACTATAGATAATGTAAGAACTCCTACCTGCTCGAATATCCTATAAGGCTGCAGTAACCCAGTCCTCCTATCTCAAATCATTATGATGAACCACTTGTCAAGACAATGTGATTAAGGTCGTACTCTACAGTGAGATTAGGACGTCTAGACAGTTTCCAAATCGTACGTCATCCTCATCAGGACGTAGGTGGGGCACCTTCACGACCTCGACTTCTCCCCCGACATACTGTCTCGACTGATCATCTTCCGAAGTTCGTGGAAATGAAGGTAAACTAAGAGGCTAATACTTTGCTTGTGGTGTCAAAAAATCTTCTACAGGATGAACATCTGGCTTCCGTAAATACATAAATAGATAGTACCTTAGTCGTGCTGTGGGTTGCATACAACAAAATTACGCTCTGAAGTTTAGCAAAATATAATTATAAAGCGAAAATAAACAACTACGGTGTTATAAACATGTGAATAACGCCTGTACCACGTAAGAGGTGTAGGGGAGGGTTGGTTTCAACATTCAGTCCCACTGACATACGAACCGGCATATCTCAAGCGACATGGTGGACTATGTCACACTTGCACACGACCAACAATATACAACACACCTAAACAAATACAAAACGTTAAAAATACATGAATTAATTCCCCTAAGTGGCCTGTCCTATGCTGCAGTGGCTGACGGGATGGTCGAATGCATTGACCAATTAATCCTCAGTGGAACAGGTACGTTTCAAAGCCACGGTCACATGCATCCACTTCCAGGAGTGACTATTGCTCTAGCAAACACATACCATAATATCACAACTACAAAGTGACCTTAAGGTAAACCAGACCGTGACGCATTCATGGGCTACCCGGAATCGAGGGAGTAGGTTCGAACCCTGGTTGCAGCAGTCGGTCAATAGCTAACCCAGGTGTTCATGCCTCCCCACAAGTTGGTCGATGAATTCTGTACCTGGCCCTGGGTAGGATATATTACGGAAAAGTCTGTGGGGCCTGGTTGTGGATAGGGAGTTGTGGTTTCGGTGCATTTTACATGGCAGCTAGAGAATGGATGTCATCGGATGTGGCTTTTCTTCGTCTATTCCTAATAGTAATTCGCTGACGCAGCAAATGTTCACCAAGTATATATATATTAGTCAATAAAATGGTCTTGAGGCATTAAGTTGCCTATGTCGTGCTAGCTAACAAGAAGAGAAAAGGCACGTTCAGCGACGAGGCAGGAAATGGGACCATAGAGGCCGACAGATTATGATATTTTTCACGAGTGAATAAGACGTGGCCTTAGGCACCTTACCGTCGAGAGAGGAATGTGAGCGGTGTCCCTCTTAAAGACGCCAGATCTTTGATATTAAAATTCAGGACTCCCACGGAACGCTGAAATGGGCGAACGTCTCGGCCGCACGGGAGATGTACGGGTATTTCCAAACATTTGATAAACCGGAAATTTCCTTAGATTAGGCAATGATATAAAAACCTATGGCATTACCTTCCGATAAAGTAATGGAACTTCATGCTTCAGGTTTATCAAATAATTAATCTTTATGAAATCCTCTTCCTTAATGAAAAACATTTTGCTGTGTTAGTTTCATCATCCTCCGTCTGTACGTTTTGTCTCACGAGAAAGCTGACCACCATAACATATGATCCACGATATTCTGTCGCCAGCAACCATCCATAGGACTCTCAGATGCTCACTGGTGCTAAAGACTGTGCTATATGGCTTTCGTCCACTAATTCCCGTGCAGTTTTCGGCTGGATACGTTTAAGATGAACTTGGCTTCGTCCAGCAACGACTCTCGAGATGAAGATCCAAGTTTTCCCCCGGCTGGAAATGTCCCAGATATTTTTGCTTAAACTTAAAATTCCTAATTCACAACTTCATACAAAGGACAACTTAATTCCCTAGCGAGATTATTTTTGCCTGCACTTTGACCGCCGAGTTAGGTGGAAGCAAGAGGTAAATAAATTTCTCGTTCCACGGAAAGATTTTATCCTAAAGTATTTATCTAGTTCATACTGGTGTGTCAATGGAAAGAAAATCTTTGTTGATGAAATTGGCATAAGAAACCGTAGCAGAGTAGAAAATGGACAAAAGTTTATATCGATTCTTAAAAGTGTACCAGAAGAGCCAGGATGAGGTGGTTATGTAGTCCTGAGGTCTGCGGTTTCCAGGAGCTTGGTCGACCAACGACCAAATCCAACAGCCTGGGTCCAGCCCAAGCTGTTGGGGCAAAGACCCACTAGGACTTATTTACCAGGCTTCGGAACACGATGCAGTTCTTAGGATATCGGAATGGTCGTGTCTTGCAATTTCAAGACGCGCACATGATTCTTTGTATTTCTAACAATAGAAGATTCAATGATATTTCTCGTGGTAATGGAGTTTGAGTTAATAACCGAGATGGCATTACTCCAGTCAATACAATGATCATAGTTTTTAACGTTATTAAACAAGGCATTTGATTCTTGTCCTGTTCTCATGCAAGATTTATGTTGCTTAAATCTAACAAAGATCCTTACCAGTCTGCCCAACATAAAACTTATCACAATTTCTACATGGCACTCTATAGATGCATCCAGGAGAATTTTCAAGGGAATTCCTGATTAATATATTCATAGTATTACTGTTGCTGAAGGCAACATTTACATTAAAGGATTTAAGCAACATGGGAAGTAAAGTAAAAGTATTACTAAAAGGGAGAACTAAAAGATTCTTGGTGTCAATGGGAGGTTTAGGCTCAACTATAAAATCATTTCTTTGCTAGCTTAAGGGATCTATCAATGAAAGATCTAGGGTACTCTTAGATCAAATAGAATATATCTTAAACTCATCATCAATAAACTCTGGACTGCAATACGTAATGCCCTAAGGAACAGATTGAAATGATCTGACTCGTGTTCAGGTGAGTATTAATGGATATATGAACATACATTGCTAGGTTTTCTGTACATGCTAAACTTGAGCTTGTTTAGCATATACAGAAAACCCGCCAATGTACGGTCGTATATCCATTACTACTCAAGATGACAGTTAAATCATTTCATCCACAACCACGCCTCTTTCTATAGTATCCTCCGACCGCCTCATATGCCTTGGTTCAGTCCATTGCCAGCACCTTAACCCCTTTATACCACATGGTTCGAATTCTCTCTCTCTCTCCCGTGCACGCTTTTCAACCTTTTGTATGTTAAGACCCCAATCGCTCAAAATGCCTCTCTCCATCCTTCCACCTCCAGTTTGGTCTCCCACTTTTCCTTGGTCTTTACACTCCTTACATATCCTCTTTGTCGAGTTCTTACTCCTTTCCATATATCTACACCTTTTCAGCTCATCCTTTCAAGTTTGTCAACCACCCTTTTTATGATCACAATTTCTATCACTTATTCGATCAAACCACCTTACACCACATATTTTCTTCAAACATTTCCAACTTAACCACCCGTCTCCATACTTCCTCATTTATAGCCCATGCCTTGCATCAAAATGATATTGGAACTACATTCTTTTAAACATACTTATTTTACCTTCTCCGATAAATACTTATCTTCCACAAATTGTCCAATGTTCCCAGGACCTTCGCCCCCACCCACCTGATGACACTTTCGCTTCCACTGTTCAATTTGCAGCAATGCCCACTCCCAGGCAACTAAAACACTACTTTCTCCTATATACACACATATATATACACACACAAAAATACACACATTCCTACGAGTCCACGGGGAAAATGAAACAAGAGCCCAAGTGCAATTTTGTGTAATAATCACATCAGGGGAAACAAGAGAAATGTAACAGTTGATATACAACGAAGAGACATAGCTAGGACGCCATTTCTTTAATCACGTTAAAAACTACGATTTTTGTACTGACTGGATTAATGCCATCTCTTAACTCCAGTACCACGAGAAATACTGAAACTTCTATCATTAAATAAACAAAGAATTATAACCTTAATATTAGTGAAGGTCTATACAAACTCAGTAGCTTTATTGTTGATAAAATCTGTAAACAATTCCCCTTGTCCACATAAGTTTATGATACGCTCGTTGTCTGTCTTGGACAATCACATGTTTACCAAATGGCGTCCTAGTTACGGCTCTTCGTTGTATATCAACTGACTCATATTTCTCTTGTGTCTCCTTTGATGTGATATTACACGACAGTGCACTTGGAAACAGTTTCATTTTCCCTGTGGACTCTGGAATACATTTGATCATGCACAATTGTGATCCTTTTCAATATATGTATTCCGTTTCTTCTGTAGACAGACATGTACGCACAAGCCTAAGCAAAGTACCCATTTATCGACCAGCCCCAAGGGAAGGATGAACACCTGGGTTGGGTGGTGGACAAATCCATGTGGATCCGACCACTTGTTCGCTCGTGCCGACTCATGGTCAATGAGGCCAGCCATCACAACACGGAAATCAGTGAGAAAGAGGACGAATCTTTAACTATGAAGGAAAATGGTGGAATCAGTTCCATTAGCAGGTGACACGGAGAGACTGGACGATGCGAGGATTATAATGTAGGATTGGAGTGTCTCGGCCGCTCTTTTCCTCCATCCAAGGACTTCCCACTATGCTTCATCCTTACACTTGCAGAACAATCAAGTTTCATATTAAATTCGTTTTACATTGCAGTACTCATCAGTAAGCTAACTCCTGACACTGTGCTGAGATGAGATTTGAACGAGATACGGGCGGAGAGGAGTACCGAAGAGTGATGTGTGCATAGCATATACCTCGTCCTTCATATGGCCACATTACTGTTCCAAACCTCCCTCCTCCTGGGCCCAAAGCAGCTACATTTTACAGAGAAACCAGATCTAGTATCAATGAAAATAAAAATCATCGGGCCAAAAATGACTGGTAAGGAAAACAAAAGATGAAAATAAACATTTGATAAATTGAAAAGAATGTTATTTCATGAACTACAACGAAAAATCAGCTAACAAACTGTCGATTCACGAAAGGCATTTCCACAGGAAGTATCCAGCCTTGTCAAATTAATCTTAAATGACGCTCGCCACACAAGTAACACCAAGTAGCTTTGTAATGACTAAAGTTGATAGCGCAAAGGGAGGTTGCCATTCCCAGACGGTGTAATGCACGAAATAATGCTTTATAGAGCGGACAAAGAACGCAAAGCGACTTCAAGAAGGAAAACTATCACAAGACACGTTGTCTGTAAAGACGGCGATAAAGTAAATATAAATATGGCAGAAGACATTGCCAAGGAGCAAGTCGAGGACAGTGATAAAGTACTTTTATTTTGTATGTGAGGAGTTGTGTGTTGATCATAATAAATAAGCTGACCTCGGCAAATATCTGAGTTCCAGAGACCCTCTAAGAGTAGTTTATCAAATTGCTTCCTCTCAAAGGTTAAGAAAAATGGGGGGAAAATGACATCTTCTGTTATTCAAAAACGAAATAAATCAGCACCAAGATCACATCATTTCGGTCGCGAAGACAAACTAGGCACCAGAATTCACATAAGTTATGACCTCAGCAGCAAAGATAAACAGCGGCGAAAGGCTTCAAGTACACGAACTTCTGGAAGATGTCAACATTACGACCTTCTGCCAAGTAGAGAGAAGGTACGATGGTTCTGAAGGGAAAGAGTACTTGCATATTTTACGACCCGAGTGGAGGAGCAGAGGACACATGTACAGGTAAAAGGATGTGAATATGGACCTCTAAATAAGTGACCAGATATTGTACCGATCTTAGCAAAGAGTTAAAAGGGAGCGAAACGCAGTCAATGTGTTTTTAGAAGGAGTGATTTTGAGCGACAGATCGCATTTTTTTCAAGATATCCCGAGACCGGTTCGTTGGTTCCTTTTTCCATCACTGAAGCAATACAGAGAAGCACCAAGGACAACTTTCTCTTCTGGAAAGTCTAATAAACATCTTGTGGATGTTTCCAGGAACTCAGGAGGGAGAAGGAGACAAACCTCTCCAAACAGACACTTATGCACTCAACTTCCTAACATTTATGGGAGTGAAACAAGCAGACCTGGAGAGTGAATTAGCCGATTTGCAAGAAAAGGACGCTGGACCTCAAAACGGTGTGGCTTGCCGACCGAATTTTAGAATTTAATAAAGCAGAAATCTACGCTAGCCCATCAACAAAGTCAAAGTAGGCGACTTTAAACCACAAGATCTATAATGCGTTTGAAGTCTGGAATTTACCACAGAACGCCTATAGAAATACTCTTCATATCCAGATCCACTTACCTCCGAGAGCAAGATTCATCCAATGCAAACTGGATAAAAAAAAAAAAAACAAACTAAGAGGCGAAACGAGCGACTGAAGTCTATAGCCTTGTTCGAAATTAAAAAGTGGCAACCTCGCTTTTAACACAAGACTATAGACAAACATGAACAAAACTCATTAAGGTATTGGTAACTTGAGAATACTCAGATTAGTTTGGAAACCGAAGACAAGTAGGAAATTCTGCCCCTCCAGGCCGTCATCTGCCACTTCCTGCTGACCACTGATAATTGGACTGATTCACACTGAGCAGACGCTTCCATGGCATCGAAGAACGGAGGAATGACATTGTACAGTGGTATAACCACTCACACCACCAATTTCATCTGCACAATCCCATTGCTGATGTAATCTTCCCATCCACCAATAACATTCTCCCCAAAATATATCAACTCAACATCCAAGGAAATTGATGAATTATGGGCAATTTTACATATATTGCAGCAATGAACACCACAACCTTTCTACAGATTTTGAAAAATATAAGGTTCCCCTTGAAAATAAAAGGTTCTCGAACCGTTATCTGTATCATCCACTGCCCCGGTAGAGGTTAATGATCGTAACGAGACAATATCAAATTCATGATCCATGGAGCTGATTCAGAGACGCACCTTCTCCTCAACCTCTTCATGATCAACGTTATTGGTGGACAGGCTGGACCCGTTGATCAAAAAAGGACCGTTTGATGGCCAGATGCTTGTTAAGGTTACATTATCGACCGTATCAAGGCGACTAAAAGGGGAGGGCGCGGGGGGCTGGAAATCCTCCCCTCTCGTTTTTTTTAATTTTCAAAAAGAAGGAACAGAGAATTGGGCCAGGTGAGGGTATTCCCTCAAAGGCCCAGTCCTCTGTTCTTAACGCTACCTCGCTAATGCGGGAAATGGCGAATAGTTTGAAAGAAAGAAAAAAGAATATACAATATCACTTCTACACCATTGTAGCTGTATTCCGACGACTAGGAACTTTTTGCTGTGGAGCAATCTATTTCACATGAGCGAGGCCACTTTCCAATTACTTTATAAAGATTTGATTACTTGAATTATTTCTAAATCTGAGGATGGGGAATGACGTAAACTCTCCGTAGTTACCTTGACCTTTGGGAAAGCTAAACTGCTGGATGATGTTGCTATTGGTTATACGAACTGACGTTAGATCTTTTATGCCAGAAATAAATGGACTCAGATCTCGTTGGAAATGATCCAATGATAAAATACACACTTTCGACAATCGTACGAGTGTGTGGTCCTTTTGCAATATTTGGGCATCGAAGTATATTTCATCATCAAGCAAATAGAGATAGACGGTTTAGGAGACTCACTCGGCTCTGAAAACCATTGAAAAAAAAAAACTTTTGTTTCGATAGTGAAACTGAAGCAGTCATCGTAGTACTGCCTCAGAGTCTGTGAAAATTACTGCACGACGTCCAACGGTACCAACCCAAACTGCTCCCCTCAGAAAGGATTCACGACCGAGACTCCTCCTCAAGAGGAAGTCAAAAGAGGAAACAGATGTCTTTGTTCGGACACTACCAGCCACTCCAGTTAGGATCAACTGCGTAATAAGAAGGGTTAAGCTGATCCACAAGACAAGACCTAAAGACGCTGTTTTGACAACCGGTAACCCAGATGGGGAAGAATTCATTCATCATTAGGCAACAACCTGATCCTTCTTCAGAAAAAAAAAAATCTACTTCTGAACTAAAAGAAAGTCACTTAGAAAATATGATTAAAAACTTCTTTTTTTTTCAGGTTCCTATTGCAGTGTCAACAGGAGGTCTGTATTAACGGTGCGCAGGTCTCTGATCATATCTAAGCCTACGTTACAAATGTGCGAGTTTCGGAAAACGAGTACTGCGAGGAGGGGAGGAGTGCACACTAAAATGATAAAAATAACTGCCATTTTCTTTATGACACAATATGATACCATGGCCAAATAATTTTGAGGAATGGTTATCGGTCAGGCCTCACACTGGTAAACCCGCTTTCATGGTATCTCCAGACAGATTCTTTGCGGTATTTCGTGTCATTTATCATACATCATTTTGACATACCGATGAAAATAACTAAAAAGAGGCTGCCATAGTTTATGAAAAATATCAGACATTCACACTCACCCAAGCAATATAATACAAGTCGCTGATCATTTCGAAATTTATCGTACCTTTCCGGGAAGATACTTTTGGTCTCACAGTATCTCCGGCTACATGATGATGATAGGCAAGACTTGAAGTCACTCAAACCCCCTCGTGAACACAAGTCCACACCCATCTTTGGGGAAGAAATCAATATCTCTTTAGGAAAGTCACTGGACCAGACTGATAGTCATCAACCAATTCAAACTACCCAGTGCAGAGAGGCTAGCTTCCCTACTGGACGGCAGGAGAGAGAGAGAGAGAGAGAGAGAGAGAGAGAGAGAGAGAGAGAGAGAGAGAGAGAGAGAGAGAGAGAGAGAGAGAGAGAGAGAGAGCCGTGAAGGCTCCGGTTTAGAATCTACCATCATAACTCACCTTCATCCACACTTGATAAGAGACTTCCCATGAAGACAACAGGCCATTTGAGTGCTCTCACCAGAGATCACGTTCGTAAACAGGTACCAACAACAGTTATAAATAAACTCTTGTAGGACTTTAAAAAGAAAAAAAAAATGTGTAATGAGTATTCTGGATTCAAGGGGGTCTTAAACTTGTGGTCTATGAACTACTGGTGGTCCGTGACCCACTTCCCAGTGGTCTACAGGACCTAGAATGTTACAATAAGCACCACCTCTAGAGTGTGTTTGGTTGGTATTATGTTTTCTCGACTGTGATTACAGACCTAATGTATTCCTGGATATATATTGAAGGTGGTCCATAGGGTATCTCAAGTGATCTATGTAATGACATCACTACAGCAGGAAAGTTTATTATACTAACAAATTTAGCGTACTGTGTATATTCTGTGTTCAAAGTGAAGGCCCGGCTCTCTGCCTTCCTGTCTTAATCGAAATCTCTTCGGCAGCTAAGAAGAATTTTCCTTTTATATTCACTAAAGTGAAAATACAGGTTCTATAACATTTTTATAACCATTGAAAAAATTACGCTATTTCAGAATATAGATATTTTTATGCCCTCCTTCATTGACTAATAAGGTAACGTTTTCTTTAAGCGAGATCCATCAGCCCTCTACATAATTTTTGTCATCAACAACAAACAGAAGACTACATGGCTGACAACGGAGGAGAACCGTTCTGAACAGACCGACACAAGCGATGATAAATATCTCAGCATTAATCGCAATGAAAAGCAAATATAACTTAAGGTTCTCATACGTCTTATTGAAGATATTTACATGAATCTGAGGTAATCAAACCCTTGTCACGTCTAATCATTGTGCTCCAGAAAAAGCTCAATAATTGGCTTAGAAGTTTCCAATTTAATACATTGAAGAAAAAAAAACTACAAAGTTTCTGCCAGAAAATGATCACCTAGTTAGCTCTCGTCGACGGCAGACAAATGGAAAACATTTGTGACCAATTTGTCGATCATTAAGGACCATTTAATTAATGCCGCAGTAGGGTTTTCGACGGAACTGTTCAAGAAAAAAAAAAATGTGCAATACATCACACAATATGTATGACGGGAGAAAAGCAGTTGACATGTAGGTAAATATTCAGACAGGATCTCAGAATCCACATTACTGAGTAATACCAGAAAGTTGAAGTAACATGGCATAGATGGGCTGTAAGTCTATGGTTAAAAAGTGGATGACTGGTTGTATTTAGAAGTGATTTTCGGCCAAGCCTCCGTATGGTTAGACGTAACAAATGGTGTGCCACGGGGATCAGCATTGTGACCAGCTCTATTTACGATTTATATCATTGATATTGATGGGTTATGTTATGGTGAATAAAGCTTCGACAGAAATTGAGTGACAAGAGCTGAAAATTGACAGATTGTTTGGTTTCATAGGCAAAAGATTCACACATCGGCAGTAAAAGAAAACGCAAAATAATATAAAAACCACAACCTGAATTCTGTTTAGCCTCATAAGTTAAACGAGGAAAAAGATTTAGGTTTCACAATCTCCATCGACCGAAAGCAAAGTATATAGTGCGCAAAACCAGCGAAATAAAAACATGTTTCTAGGTATCGAAATGTGAAATAACTTAGTCACGTCCGAAAACATCATTCTCACTCGATCTACCGGTACGTGCTCAACCTGGTCACCCTCCTAGAGAAAAGGCATAGACTAGAGATTCAAGTATCCGATGACAACCAAATCATAAGAGCAGCAGTCTAGAAGACCTACACCGCGTTAGCTTGGGGAAAAGAAGGTCAAGAGGAGATTTCAATCAGGTGTTCATACTGATTTAAGGTTTAGACAGTCTCCATCGGCAATGTTACTTCAAGCTATGTCAGTGTCTTGTCTGACACGAAGAAATGGTTAACTCATGGACAAACAGTTTACATCGAGTATAGCAAAATACTCGAACTTAAACAAATTCTACGTTAACAATGGCACCAAAGATATGTTTTCAAATGAAAGCTTGGCAAACTCTTTGCCTTGAGGCCATGAAACAATTTCTGGCATTATAGGTATAAAGTGTTCCTTTGTTTCTGAACTTTTCTACCATCATAAACAGCAGTAAAAGAACTCAAAGATCCGTCGCCGTTTGCCTAGTTTTATGTCTAGTTAATATCTTGATAGACCCTATGATCATTGCCTATTATTTTTTTCTGATTTTCTCTAACTTTATCTTCATCATCGCTCAAGAATTCGTCAACACATCCTTTTTAAATTCTCCAACACCTAAAAACCAGTTCCCTCTAGTGCTGTGCTGGGTCGCGTTTCAGGTAACTATGCACGGATATGCCCGAGTACGATTCCTAAGATAGACAGCCGGCCCATTGCCAACCTAGAGAGAGAGAAACACATTCTGTTGCCTCTACTGTCTCAGCTGCTATATAGATATACAATCAAGCAAGCACCTCCATCCACCTGGACTTTGTTCTTTAACTCAACCGATTGTTTAATCATCCTCGTTGAACCCCAAGATTTTACCTTCTGAACTTTTTCTTGCCGACTGTAGTCGGCTTTCAACTCGCATCCAAAACCCGTCCATCTAGTCAGGAATCAAGAAATACATTAATGAGCATTATGTTGTCCATACTGTCTCCGATACCACTAAACACACAAGCATGGTATTCAAAACCCAACTTTCGTCCACACGGATTCTGTTCGTAACCGATTGTCAACAGAGCACTTGCGTTGAACCTTTGAATCAAATACACATTTCTTGAGCATCACCGAATTCCCAAGATCCCTCTAAGAACTTTTCCCCGTCCACTCAAAAGTCCTCATCTCCCAAAACTCGTCCCTCCAGTCAAGAATTAATATATATATATTACATATACATTCCTAGCAATGTCTTAGGGCATCCAGAACACTAAGCTCTATATCCTTAGCGTAGAAAAAAATGGAGTTCATGGGTCAAGTACAGGATCTATTACCCTCCAACGTTTCCTCCTTTTTCCAGCCTTCCATTGTCCACTGCACTGTTAGAATACCCCCCACCCCTCACAGAAACCTCTCCCCAGGAAGAATCTCATCTACCCAAACCCGTCCCTCCATTCGACAGTCAAGATAGATGGACGTATCTTTATCCACTCAGCTGGACCAGGGAGTTCACCAACATGCGAGCCAGACTCCCACGAGAAAAGGTTGTATGCGTTATACAAGATCTCTGGGAGGTCTCGATTTGTGTACCCGCTCCCGAACACTAAGAAATAAGAAATTGGAATTCTTTATTCTAGTTTTGGCAGAGTCGAACAGAGAGCTCAAGCTTGAGCGTCTGGTGATGCTTCCTCTACTAAATATTGTAGGCAGCCACTAAAGGGCTTATTCTTTTTTCCCCCCGAGGTTTTACTCCAACTTGGTTAAGGCCATACCTACCACACTCCTTTCTGAAGCTGGCGTCGATAAACGTGTTGACCCACGATTGATATGTATTGAACCACAAACATTTGTTACACAACACGCTCCAATATCAATGGATTCCTTTCATTATAAAAAAAAAAAAAGGGACTGATTATGTGTGGAGAGACTAGTTAAACACGTCAGGGAACGTTTTAACACTGAAGGTGAATCAAAAACACTTCGAAGTGAGAAACTCAAATAATATATATATATATATATATATATATATATATATATATATATATATATATATATATATATATATATATTGGAAAGGATCACAATTTTGCGCGTGATCAAGATATTCTTTTCCCCGTGGACTCTTAGGAATATTTATATATATATATATATATATATATATATATATATATATATATATATATATATATATATATATATATATATATATTCATATATATCATATACACATATATTAAGCGAGAAATGCTCTTAAAAAGAATTCGAAAACCCTATTGCCATGACATATTGGCCTCGCTATATCAGTACACAAGAACCAATTGAGAAAGTCGTGTCACGCAGAATCGCTACGTTTGAGAATGATGAAATAACGAGAACTCTCAGTTTAGTAGTTATTATCACGACTCTTATTCACAATGGCAAAACGTAATGACAGAATCCCACGGGTTGTTTTGACTCTGTAAATGTCGACTCCCACGTAAGATTAATGATGGACGTGAAAAACTGACCAAACAACCTTTCATGTCAAACCCACTGCCAGGCTTTAAATGTCATAATTTGGTCAGAGGAAAAGGTTGTCACGCTGACCTTCTCAAATGGGGTAAGTATACTGATAATGGACCTACTACGACAGAATTCACTACGTGTTCAAACTAGCGCCAACCCTAGAGGCAGCCTATCTGATTTCATCAAGCTAATGTCCCAAATCACAACCTGGAAAATAATAGTTCAGTTGAGACGCGGAAATATATTGTAATACTAAGAGGCTAAGATGACAGTCGAGCCATCACTTGCGATGAGACAACTTGATACTTTCTACACAGTCGAAAAGTTGTTATTATTAACCCTTGATGTGCGCTAGACTATGGAACAGGTCGCGACACCTGCCACAGCATCCATATTGAACGACTGTACTAGTAACTTCTTGAGCTAATATGAAGGTTAGGCTTTTGTTGTTATGTCTGTAGAGACGGCACGGGCAACCCTATGGATGATGAACAGCTGGCTTAACTGAGGACTAGCTGGCTCGCCCAAGATTCTCTATTATGGCGGTCCCTGAATGCGTCACGGTCGGCGACACTAACCGCTACAGAACTGAGGTCCATAAAAATGGCTCAGGGTCCGTGTCGAAGAAAGTCATCTCCTCGCGACCACACACACAAGAACATTTCTTCCTGGCATTTGCTGGTCCCTTTTAGGAAGGACTTGAATAGGATTCCTTGAATCACTACATTCAAATGAATCTATATATATATGCGGTATGGAGGAGAGGTACCCGAAGGCTCTCCTTGAAACAATTAAAAAAGTAAGAAAATAATCAACTGGCCACAAATCCTTTTAAACCAGCCCATTCAATTTACTGCCGCGGAATTACAGAGGTCTTAGGCAAATACATGGCCAAGTCTCCAGCCATTTAAAAGTATACAAGCCATCCAGTTTCTTTTTTTCTACTACAGGAGACACTCTTGGACGAGACAGTTGAAAACTTTCCACTCTGGAACAGTACCATCCTGTGATAAGAAACGTGGATAATGTCTTAGCTATTCACACCCACCAATTTGACACCGAAGTTCAACCTACCGAGAGCTCAATCCTTGGAGCTCCCGAGGTTGTGTGTACCTTAAGAGTCTTGCAAGTATCGCAAAGTACAGAGTTCCATCAGACTATCATGAGAGTATCAAGCGAACGCGGTAACAAAGACTTACATCTCAGTAAGAAACCTTAATTAACGCATTGCATACACGCAAACGAGCGCGCACACACACACACACACACACACACACACACACACACTGAGATAACCAAACAAAATGGCCCCAGAAAAAATGAGTTAGTTTAACGTCAACAAGAACAAAAAAATCCCCAAGTCCACCCAAAACGTCAGAGGTCCGGCCCTGTGCCACGACGAGTCTTCCAAAAGCTGAACATGATCTTTTGTCGGTAGGTAATAACACACCACATCTCGCTCAGTTATGTGACATTACTGAACAAGATAAAAAGCCATACCACCTGTTATCTTGAACCTAACCTTAGTGCCAGTGCTCTCCTGCTAAGGGAATCCTTTACATTAGCTTTTTTACATAAGAAACCGATGCTCAATAAACATAAGAGTTGAATAGCAAAACAGTTCTCCAGCGAGCTATTACCCCAGGACCAATTTCTATTAAAGAGTGTCACCCAAGACGTTTTTTTATGGCACGTAACAGTAGCAGGGAAATTTAGACTCCATTGGAGTGAGAAGTTCTCTGACCTCTTGTAAGCAGAACACTGTAACACCCTCCGACTACCTCAAGCCAGGAAATAGAATTTCATCTTCGTACAGTCAAATATCACAATGGCAAAAGTTCTGGCTCCGCTGGAAACGCGTAAATGACTTAGCATCTTACTGAAGACGAACTCATATGGCTGTTGACGTTGCAAAATTGGCTCTGGACGTCTCGACCGTTTCCAGACTGGTGGCGCTCGACATGTCACATCTGCATGTATCAAGGAAGAGGCGCCTTCTTAATATAGACTCACCCCGGCCTATTTGCACTCACTAGTTTTGTGTAATGTCACGCGAAAGGAACGATTTTTTCATCAGAACGAAAATATTGTTCGATAAAGAATGTCTTCTGTCAAAGACGCGTTTAATCGTTGACTGAACCTACAATAAAATATTTGGGATATATTTAGCATGGAACACATTTCTGGTTTCTATTTGGGCTGCGACAGCACGGGCAACTGGAGCCCTAATCAAGGACGTCTCGTTAAGGCTATACATACATCCCTTGGGATTGGGGAGAAAGAATACTTCCCATGTATTCCCTGCGTGTCGTAGACGGCGAGTAAAAGGGGAGGGAGCGGGTGGGCTGGAAATTTCCCTCAAAGGCTCATTCCTCTTCTTAACGTTACCTCGCTAACACGGGTAATGGCAAATAGTATGAAAAAAAAAATTTATATATATATATATATATATATATATATATATATATATATATATATATATATATATATATATATATATATGCACCTGGACATGAGAAGAAAGATCATGAGAGGCAATCGTTTTGGGAGCAGCTGTGCGATTGTGTTAGCAGCTTTGATGCAAGAGATCGGGTTATAGTGATGGGCTGGGCTGATTTGGAATACCTGGTGATTGGGAATAACTGGTTCAGAGAAATACATAAGTATACATATTTAAGTAGGAGAGATGGCCAGTGTTTTATTGGATCAGGTGTTAACAGGCGCGCGAGAGAGACTTTTGGACGTTAATATGCTGTGAGGTGCAACCGGAGAGATGTCTTGCGGAGGCGAAGGTGAAGATTAGTAGAGGTTTTCAGAAAAGAAGAGAGAATGTTGGGGTGAAGAGTGGTGAGAGTAAGTGAGCTTGAAAAGGAGACTTGTGTGAGGAAGTACAAGGAGAGATTGAGTGCAGAACGGAAAAAGGTAAGAGCAAATGACGTAATGGGAGTGGGGGAGGAATGGGATGTATCTAGCGAAGCAGTGATGGCTTGCGTAAAATATGCGTGTGGCATGAGAAAGGTGGGCATATTAGAAAGGGTAGCGAGTGGTGGGATGAAGTTAGATTGTTAGTGAAAAAGAGAAAAGAGGCATTTAGACGATTTTTGCAGGTTAGCAGTGCAAATAAGTGGGAGATGTATAAAAGAAAGAGGCAGGAGGTCAAGAGAAAGGTGCAAGAGATGAAAAAGAGGGCAAATGAGAGTCGGGGTGATATGTACACATGTGCATATCCATACTTCCTGTCTTCATCCACTCCCATCGCCACTTCGTCACACACGAAATAGCATCCCCTAAGTCGGATCCCCATTTCACTGAAAAACCCTTAATGGTGGGTTGACTGGACCGACTGGCAAAACCAGGATTGGAACCAATGCGCTCGACCCTGGACGGCCAGTGAACAAGTCACGGTCAGAACATTAATCCGTAAACTAAGGAGGTCCATATGAAAGGCAATGTGCTAATACATAGCGTGTAGTTATACCATCAATCTTTCGGCCCAATGAGGGTAACAACGGAAGCATTTGCCCACGAAAATGGGGTACCACAGGGATGGGTGCCACGTCCTACCCCTTTTTGCCATCAAGATTAATGATATTCTGTCGTTCGTCCCCAACTCCAGAAATCTTAAATCTTCACTGCGTGCTGACGACGGTGCAATGTGGCACTCGACCCCCTAATGCACGGCTCTCGGCTCGACGGATTCAAGTTTCACTTCAGTCCTTCCAACAGATGGTCTTGCAGTGCAGAGTTTTCATCGTTCTCCTGCTAAGTGTACTGCCCACATCTTTTGTTTTATCCAATGTCTAAAAAGTCGGAAACTACAGTTAACAAAAATTTCCTATCTAAAAAGAATATATACATATATATATATATATATATATATATATATATATATATATATATATATATATATATATATATATATATATATAAACAAGTTAACGCGACTGGAACAGCCATGTTGCTCAACCAATCCAAAATCAAGTTGTCGAAATATATCTTCCAGTCTTAACCATAATGCAGACTGAAAGTCTTCACTGAAGGTGTATCAGCCCTCGATCAGTTCAAACTGTGGTGGGAGCTCGTGTGTGTGTGTGGTATGTTTCGGCGACCGAGACAACCTTGCGAAGACCGAATGATATTCAGAATAAATGTTTATTTCCTGGATCATCACCAACGGGCACGAGAACAGAACGAATTCGAGTGGAAGCAAGTAGTTTTCTCTTCGTCTTCAAAGGGAATATATGAAAGACAAATACAGATTTCTAACAGCTTGAGAAAATGAATGTAGTCTGTTTGGGCATACTTTATCAATACAAGACTCATGATCTTGATATAGAGTCATGATCCTGGTAGATAGAACATAGTGGTCCTAGTAGATATAGCGTCGTGATCCTGGTAGATAGATCATGATCCTGGTAGATAGATCATGATCCTGGTAGATATAGCGTCCTGAACCTGGTAGATAAAACATGATCCTTGTAGATAGATCATGATGCTGGTAGATATAGTGTCCTGAACCTGGTAGATAAAACATGATCCTTGTAGATAGATCATGATCCTGGTAGATATAGTGTCGTGATCCTGGTAGATATAGCGTCGTGATCCTGGCAGATAGAGCGTCATGGTCCTGGCAGATAAACTATTCTGGCATCACAAGAAATAAATGAGCCAATGTCGACAGCAATAGTGTCTTGGGAGCGTCCCAGATCAATATCACCACCAGACGCCTCCAGTGAAAAACTTGTGCGCCGATTGCAGACATCCACCAGTGAGGGAGGGACATCATTACACATTATCCTTAATCCTCTCAATAGGTCTCGTGTACCTAACTTAATACAACGGTGTTGAACGTAGATTAATTTGCAGCCGAAATAACCATCGTCTTTATTACAGATGTTATCCGATTTGACGTCTTTGTTAACTAACTCATCCAGGTACCTAAACTGAAATGATACAAGGACATACGACCGAAATATTGCTTTCGACTAATCCTTTATTTTGAGGTTGGTTGCCAGGGACTCCCAGAGTTTATGGCAATAGACAGACACACACTCATGCCATATCGATTGCAAAACTCGAGGACATAATGGTCCATTGTGAAGTACACTCATCCATCTCCAGTGAGATACATTTCACTTATACCAAACGTCAGGGACCGGGGGTCAGTTTTGAGCTCTGCCAAACTATGAGAAAAAAAAAAAATTGTCACCTACTGGCTCACTGCATACCATCCCAAAATAGAATTGCAGATGTTGTCAGCTTGTCTTAGATCATCATCCAGTTAACCTTTTCTGATAAAGCCTTTTCCTCACAGGGTACAAATAGCAACAATATACAGTACATTTGGACATCCATTAAGCATGTGGTAAGTAAATGCTGAATGTATGACCACAAAAGAGGAAGAAACTATACTTCCTGATGACAATGACAAGACAACCATCAATGCCTTTCGCCAAGGAAGGAGACAAGGTCAGAAAGACACGTTTTGTCCATAAATTAGTCAATCTCTCTATCATACGTATATATATATATATATATATATATATATATATATAGAAAGCGATGGTATTGCAGTGGAATTTATTCAAAAAGGGGTTGACCGTGTTGTTGACTGGTTGGGAAGGATACTCTGTATGTATGGTTCATGGTGAAGTGCCTGAGGATTGGCGAAATGCATGCCTAGTGCCATTGTACAAAGGCAAAGCGGATAAATGAGTGCGCTCAAATTACAGAGGTATTTTGCAGAGTAATCCTGGGAAATTATGAGAGGGTATTGATTGAGAAGGTAAAGGCATGTACAGAGCATCAGACTGGGGAAGAGCAGATGGTTTCAGAAGTGGTAGAGGATGAGCGGGTCAGACGTTTGCTTTGAAGAATGTATGCGAGAAATACTGAGAAAAACAGATGGATTTGTATGTAGTATTTATGGATCTGGAGAAGGCATATGATAGAGTTGATATGTGGAAGGTACTAAGAGTATATGGTGTCGGGGGGCAAGTTGATAGTAGTGTGGGAGGTTAGAAGCAGTGAAAAGCTTTTATCATGGATGTAAGGCATGTGTACGGGTAGGAAGAAAGGAAAGTAATTGGTTCCCAGTTAATGTTTGTTTGCAGCAGGGGTGTGTGATGTCTCCATGGTTGTTTGATTTGTTTATGGAGGCGAATGCAAGAGTTTTGGAGAGGGGCAAGTGTGTGGTCTGTTGTGGATGAGAGGGCTTGGGAAGACAGTCTATTGTTCGCTGATGATACAGTGCTGGCGGCCGATTTAGGCGAGAAAAATGCTGAATTTGGTGACAGTTTGGTAAAGCGTGAGAAAGACGAGAGTAAATGTGAATAAGAACAAGGTTATTATATTCAGTAGGGTTGAGGGACAAGTAAACTGGGAGGCAAGCTTGGATGGAGAAAAACTGGAGGAAGTGAAGTGTTTTAGATATCGGAGTGGAAGTGGCAGCGGATGGAACCATGGAAGCGGAAGAGACATAGGGTGGGAGGGTTCTGGGAGCGTTTAATAATGTGTGGAACGCGAGAACGTTATCTTGGAGAGTAAAAGTGGGTATATTTGAAGGATAGTGGTTCCAACAATGTTATGTGGTTGCGAGGCAAGGGCTATGTATAGGGAAGTGCGGAGGGTGGATGCGCTGAAAATGAAATGTTTGAGGACAATGTGATGTGAGGTGGTTTTGATCGAGTAAGTAATGAAAGGGTAAGAGAGGTGTGATGATAAAAACAGTGGTTGAGAGAGCAGAAGCGGGTGCATTGAAATGGTTTGGTCACATGGAGAGAATGAGAGGAAATATTGAAAAAGAGGATATATGTGCTAAAGGTGAAGGGAACGAGAAGTGGGAAACCAAATTGGAGGTGGAAGGATGGAGGGAAAAGATTTTGAGCGATCAGGGCCTGAACATACAGGAGTGTGAAAGGAGTGCAAGGAATAGAGCGAACTGGAAGGATGTGGTATACCGGGGTCGACGTGCTGTCAATGGATTGAACCAGGGCATGTGAAGCTTCTGGGGTAAACCATGGAAAGTTTTGTGGGGCCTGGGTGTGGAATGGGAGCTGTGGTTTCGGTGCATTACAAATGACAGCTAGAGACCTTGATCAAGGCATTCAGTTGCCCGTGTCGTCTCATCGAACAAAAAAAATTCCTCTTCACAGATCATGAAACAAGAAAAAAATATTTCCAATAGATTGGTGCTTTATGAATATAATGAAGATATGCCATACGGTCTAGGCGTTATTCTTTTTCGTGTACGCATCATATCATTCGACAACAAATGAACTGGTTTGAAGCTGCTGAAGTTACTATCGTCTCAAGAAGTCTACTAATTGTAGCAAGTATAGTTACAGGTCAATACGTAGTCATAAGCAAAAGTGGTTTTTACCATCGTATATTCGAACTAAAGCAAGAAACTTCAACTGTTTGAGCAATGAGAGAGAAGCTTGTCACACTTTGGAGAGGAACTGCTCCAGTGATCTGTTTTTAGCTTTTTGTACAAATCTGGGCAAAGAAGAAAATGGGATTAGCTGTGAAGTTCACATTTTCGAAACAATTTTCTTCCTCATAATCATTTTAGTGATCAACTTAGTTGGGTAGGAAAAGATACATGCCTCGCTTTTTCTCAAACTCGTTAGTTACTTTTTTATCTTTTATGATGGTTTATTTTCATATTTACTACGTGAAAAACGTCAAACACTCGCCTACGTGAACCTGTAATCAGAGCCTGACACCAAGTCGTCCTTCCCTACCATACGCCCCCGTCTCATTGTCTCTCCCTTAAGTTAATTACTCACCATAATATCTTTCCCTCTCCCATACCGCGCCACATCAATATTCAATCACTCCTCCTCTTCCGCCTAGCTTACTGCTCATCCGTCTCCCTGTTCTTACTCCCGTCTACCACGCCCTTACTCTCCAAGGTCTCCGTTGCTGACAAGAACCCCGAGGCATAATCAACTCCTGAGTAACCAGGAGACGACCATATGAGCATAGCAAGTCAATTAATTCCACCTCCTCATCTCTACCCTGAATACTATCTTCCTCATAATCGCTTCAGTGATTATGAGCGTCTCTCTCTCTTTGCTTCAACCACTGTTCGTCCCTGTCATCCATTCCAGTCTCTACCTCGCCGTCTGTTTTATGACCCATACTTGTCTCCTTCACCAATTGTCCGCCTCTTTCAGACAGCTGTCGATGATCAGAACGGATTACCTGGTTAACTCGTTAGCATAAATACCCTGGGTAGATAATTGTGTAATTTGCCACAATATCAGTCTTATGACATATTTAGCCAAGTCAAGGTTACGAACCGGGAAAATTCACAAGGAAATTAATGGCCGTCCTTTAAACACAGTGTGGCTGAATACCTCTACCAGGAATATATATATATATATATATATATATATATATATATATATTATCCCTGGGGATAGGGGATTAAGAATACTTCCAACGTATTCCCTGCGTGTCGTAGAAGGCGACTAAAAGGGGAGGGAGCGGGGGGCTGGAAATCCTCCCCTCTCGTTTTTTTTTCAATTTTCCAAAAGGAGGAACAGAGGGGGGCCAGGTGAGGATATTCCACAAAGGCCCAGTCCTCTGTTCTTAACGCTACCTCGCTAACGCGGGAAATGGCGAAGTTTAATATATATATATATATATATATATATATATATATATATATATATATATATATATATATATATATATATTTTTTTTTTTTTTTTTTTTTTTTTATACTTTGTCGCTGTCTCCCGCGTTTGCGAGGTAGCGCAAGGAAACAGACGAAAGAAATGTCCCAACCCACCCCCATACACATGCCTTGATTCAATCCACTGACAGCACGTCAACCCCGGTATACCACATCGCTCCAATTCACTCTATTCTTTGCCCTCCTTTCACCCTCCTGCATGTTCAGGCCCCGATCACACAAAATCTTTTTCACTCCATCTTTCCACCTCCAATTTGGTCTCCCTCTTCTTCTCGTTCCCTCCACCTCCGACACATATATCCTCTTGGTCAATCTTTCCTCACT
Organism: Panulirus ornatus; assembly: GCF_036320965.1. Taxonomy (NCBI): domain Eukaryota; kingdom Metazoa; phylum Arthropoda; class Malacostraca; order Decapoda; family Palinuridae; genus Panulirus; species Panulirus ornatus. The sequence continues at coordinate 3,509,595 of NC_092267.1, read as the reverse complement.
CATTCTCATGTGACCAAACCATTTCAAAACACCCTCTTCTGCTCTCTCAACCACGCTCTTTTTATTTCCACACATCTCTCTTACCCTTACGTTACTTACTCGATCAAACCACCTCACACCACACATTGTCCTCAAACATCTCATTTCCAGCACATCCATCCTCCTGCGCACAACTCTATCCATAGTCCACGCCTCGCAACCATACAACATTGTTGGAACCACTATTCCTTCAAACATACCCATTTTTGCTTTCCGAGATAATGTTCTCGACTTCCACACATTCTTCAAGGCTCCCAGAATTTTCGCCCCCTCCCCCACCCTATGATCCACTTCCGCTTCCATCCGCTGCCAGATCCACTCCCAGATATCTAAAACACTTCACTTCCTCCAGTTTTTCTCCATTCAAACTCACCTCCCAATTGAATTGACCCTCAACCCTACTGTACCTAATAACCTTGCTCTTATTCACATTTACTCTTAACTTTCTTCTTTCACACACTTTACCCAACTCAGTCACCAGCTTCTGCAGTTTCTCACATGAATCAGCCACCAGCGCTGTATCATCACACGGTGAACATGTACGAGTAACGAGTGGCTATCTTCTAAGGAGTTTATTAGCCCAATGTAGTGTTTGTGTAACACTATCACACCTAACCATTGCCTACCAATGTTCACTTATGCCCAACACTTCCCCCACTGCTTACAATAAACAACTCACTACTGTGTCACTGTTCACCAGTGGCCACAACAGTGTGTCAATATTCATTGTTACAACACTTTTCAACAGTGTTCATCTTTGTTACTAAACGGTTCGTAACACATTACTGCTGCCTGTTACTCTTCAACGTCCGTCACTCCGTTACTTTTGTCCGTTTACCACCATTTATCCCAGTCTGTCACTGGCTAGTACTGTCCACCTCTCCTTACCATTCCTTACCTCATATTGCTGTTTCGGTGGACGCCACTGCACAGGAGAGTGAACACGAAGAGGACTCATGAAATGACAGCAGGAATAAAGGGGAACTTGTAGCCAATAGGTGAAAGGACGATGAAAACAAGACTTAGTTACTTCCGAAGTAGATGTGTAGCAGTAACTTGCAAATACAGTCCAAGAGGCTACAGAGTCTAGGGAAATTACGGTAACCAGTAACTCTTGCCTTTAGATTCTAAATAATTTGTGAATGAATACATCTGGCACTTTTGGCGATGAATAATACATATATATTACAAAAAGTAATGAAAAATGGAAGTATTCTACAATCTTTTCATTGTCCAAAACGGTACCAGAAATATAATAAATGACCAAAGGTCAAAATTAACCAGTTCTAGGACAACGAAATTCTTGCATGTATATAGATTTTTCAGTCGTTCTGCCCACTTTAAAATCGTCTTAATGTGCTTACTCAGAGACCCAAGACAACTTGCTGTTGTCATGGGTAGAGAGGTTACTGTTCACGGGCAACATAGGGCCGAGCACATAGGTTCGAATCCTGATTGCGGCGGTTTGTCCACAGTTAATCCAGTTGTTCAGCCATCCCGAAGGGCTTATACATATATCATATATAGTTTACCATATGACGTCCTAGCCACGTCTCTTCATTGTGTATCAACTGACATATTTCTTTCTTGTATTTCGCTTGATGTGATTATTACACTGAAATACATTTGGAAACTTATTGCGTTTCAATTTCCCAGTGGACTCATAGGAATACATATATATATATATATATATATATATATATATATATATATATATATATAGAGAGAGAGAGAGAGAGAGAGAGAGAGAGAGAGAGAGAGAGTTAATAAGATGGCCTTGATTAGGGCCTCAGTTGCTAGTGTCATCTCATAAAACAGAAAACGGTCAGCGATTGATTTTCGTCCGCGAGTGAATGAAATTTCCAAGAAATGTGGCAATAATTTCATTTGATTATCACGCCCTCTGTTTACCAAGAAATCTACCGCCTTTTGCAGTGGTAGGCTCGATTCCCGGGATCGACTTTTACATGACTAAGAGCCTTGAAGGGTGGAAAATGACTGAGTTTGATTTACATCCACAAGACCAAAAATAGAAAACCGAAAACAAAAACCGTACTTATGTTAAATAAAAAAAAAAGGCAAAAGAAAGATCGAGCAAGGAAATAAGTGTCTGTTCAATCATACTCATAACTGCAGTTTGTATCATTTAGTCTCAACGCAGTGTTTAAATTGAAACATAAACTGCCTTACTAAGATTCTTATTTTGCAGTTCACACATCAAAGTTGAATCTGAAGAGAAACTAAATGTCTAACAATGCAATGCTTTGAACCTCGAGGAACATACGATATAATTACTCGTGAAGTCATAATATTTGAAGAACAGACATACGAAAGGCCTCACTAGCTCCCATCCATTCTCTTGTGCAATGCATCGCAACCACAACCAGGCCCCATTTCCGTCGTTTCCTCCGGCTGCTTCATATGTCCTAGCTCAGTCCACTTAAAGCACGTCGCCCCCTGTATACCACATCACTCCAATTCACCTATCCCGCACAACTTTCATCCTTCGGCACATCCAAGCAGAGAAATGGCTTGGGTGAATCTAAAAAGAACTAATGTAATGTAGTTCATTGAATTTTCAACTCATTTGTTGTCTATACAAAGAACTTGTCATCCCTTTGAGCGTAGCGAGAAAAATGTTTGTCCTGGAAATTAATGTGGAAGTAGAAGCAGCGACGCTGCGTTCAGACAATGGACCCCTTCGATCTCAGACTCGAAACGATCGCATCTAAACCGCCAGTTTTGCATGGGAATATGCAACACACACTTCCCCCTCAGGGAAGATAGTTTGGCAGATGGCAACTGATGGCGAAGCGTTACAGTGAACACATAAACATGGGGACACAGAGTCCCCTTGTTTTCTGCAGTGGAAGCAGATAGATTTAGGGGGAGATCTGTGTGCTCTCTGACTTGTTCCCAGTTATATTCTGTTGATGAATTCTTGGTGAAGTCTACGGAAGTCTTCTAACCCCGCAGCCCAGAGGCTGAAACTAGGTTGTTGGGGTGGGTTGTCAGTCGCCCAAACTGTGGGATCCGTTGCTCCACAGGTCCACACAGCCCCCACAAATGGGCTGGTTTGGTAATTTTTAGATAACGTGTCAATAATCCAAGCCATTTCATACCTGTAGGGAGACTTTATATGCTAAAAGAATTTTCTTAAAGATAACAGATCTCACATACCTGCATAACTGTTCATACGTCATTAAGCGTCGATAGCTTCCAGTCACGAACAAAAGGAATCCATCTCTGCCTCGACCGTAAACCCTACCAAGTTGACTAAACAATATTATCACTACTTCAGTTTACGATTCTCTCTACTTTTATTACATCTCCATCGCTCTTCCTGCTTTTATAGCCACCTCTTCCTCAGACGAAGATTTACCTTGCCCATTACGTCATTTCAGTGATCATTTCTCTCCTCTCACGGCTCTCAATAACTGGCCACTGCCTTATACATCTCACTAGTATTCATCATCGCATGTCACTGGACCGTCAGACTTCACTGCTCACCACTACCTCTAGAATTACGAGTATCAATCACTTTTGATTAATACGCAATATTGCAGTCGGTAATGTAATTATGAACCTCCGTGTCAGCGTCAGGCTGCTCGGAGTCGAACGCACAAGTTCAAATTCTGGTTGCATCAGTTTGTCCACAGTCAACCCAGCTGTTCATCCTCACTATGGAGTTGGTTAGAATAATGGGTACCTGGCTTGGGATATATATATATATGGTTGATCTATCGGTCGTCGGCATGTCCTCTCTATCAGACCAAAAGGTCTTTTTCCATTTTTACTTCCCTACAACATATTTGTCAGTATACCCTACCTACACTGCAACGTGCCCCTGCACGACTATTTCTTTCTGTTGATTAATGTGATGCAAGAATATGGTGGGTGGGAAGGAACCTTTTGCTTTACTAACTGCTTATAATATAGATTAGGGAAAAAGTAGAGACGAGGAAAAGCATTTACGAATTTTGGACGAATCGTAAAACCTGTGCTTTGAAATGTGCCTATTCATAGTCACTGGGAAAGACACCAGAGGGGAGAGATTCCCAAAGCTTCAAGATGAAGGGAAAGAAACGGTTATCAAAACGGCCCACTCTGAGTTGCCAACGGCCTATTGCTGTCCACCAAATGGTAACCGCTCCACAGATCAGGTTCTCTCTCTCTGTCTCTCCTGTCTCTTCCTCACCAAGAATCGTTACTGCTTGACACTAATCACCACCTTCTGCACTTCTCACTGTTGCGATCAATACTGCTCGTCTCCTGTCACTAATAAATACCCTTCACATATGCCAGGAGGCACTACACACACCCTCCACACACACACACAGTTGGGAAAATAATGAAATTTCAGGCAGGATTACATGGGGGATATATTCGGTCGATCGAAAATTACGTTAGCTGAAGGGGACAAAGGAAACATATCAGGCATGCCTTCCCCAATTAGTGTACCGTTAACCGTTATGTCCCGATGGACTGTGTGTGTGCGCGCGCGCACACACACACACACACACACACACACACACACACACAAATCCCCTGGCAATTTATCGACCAACTACGAGAAGATGAGCACCTGGGTTAGGTGTAGGCCCAATACCACGCTCAGGTTCGAATCCGTGCGTGTCGGACCCAAGCCTGGCACGTGCTGACTTATAGTCAGCAACGTTCACTAATGCCTATGGAGGCCTCTGTGTGATTATCATTTCGGATTAGTATTCGTGTGTTGCAGGGAGAGTTTTCCACTCGTGTGGTCCCGTCTCTTACCTTGTATATATGTACTCCTATGCAAGTAGTCACACACACACCCTAAACTATGCCATGTGTGTGTGTGCGCGAAGTGTAAGGAGTTCATAAGCTGTTACACTTATCAAAAAGACTTATCAAAACGTCTCTGTGCAGCAGGATATCTGGTCGACGAAACAGAGTAGCAAAAAAAAAAGTCGAACCTAAATAAACAAGAGATAAGAATTACGACACTCCACCTTGAAATGCAAGATAAATATCGGTTTGGTTGATAAAATGTAATCCAACCAAATGTAAAGCGATTAAGGATGGACACTGAGGAATAAGATCAACGTTGTTATAATCACCTTACAAGAGACAAACTTCAAGAATCTACATCTGAGAGGGAGTTCAAAGTTGGTGCAGTACCCAGTGTGTCTCACCAAAACGCCACATTACGAGACTCATCGAAGAATGAAAAGTAATCATTCTTCATCATTAACACTGCTTTCAAGTACACGATTAAGATGATTTACAGAATATCATTTCCGACATCTATCATACATGTATCACACTTCGTTCGCCTCAACCGAGGAGACTTTTAGTTATCTACAGAAGATAGAACGGCGAACAGCAGAGATTGTACATGAAGTAAAGGAGACATGCTACAGGGAGAGGAACCTGGTCATGGACGTGCTCATAGTGGTCCACGAAAGAAAGTTTGTGTCGAATCTTACACTATCGATATCATGAGACGGTTTAATTGGATTGTATTATAAAATATAGACTTATAATACAAGCATTGGAGCTCAATGCTATTCAGCGCTCTTAATACAGATTAAAATATTCCATCTTGAAAATTCATATTTAAATAGATATATAAACACGCGCATATATAAAGTGGGAGGCAAGTTTGAATGGAAAAAAAATGGAGAAAGTGAAACGTTTTAAATATCTGGGAGTGAACTTAGCAGCGGATGGAACCATGGAAGCGGAAGAGAGTCACGGGGTGGGAGAGGGAGAGAAGGTTCTGGGAGCATTGAAGAATGTGTGGAAGGCGAGAACATCATCTCGAAGAGCAAAAATGGGCATGTTTGAAGGAATAGTAGTTGCAACAATGTTGTATGGTTGCGAGGCATGGGTTATATTAGATAAGGTTGTGCGGAGGAAGGTGGATGTGTTGGAAATGAAATGTTTGAGGACAATATGTGGCGCGAGGTGGTTTGATCTAGTAATAAAAGGGTAAGAGAGGTCTGTTGAAATAAAAAAATGTGGTCGAGAGACAGCAGGCGTGTCGATCTGGTTTGGACACGTGGAGAGAACGAGCGAGGAAAGACTGACAAAGAGGATATGCGTGTCAGGGGTGGAGGGAACAAGGAGAAGCGGGAGACCAAATTGGAGGTGGAAAGATGGAGTGAAAAAGATTTTGAGCGATCGGGCATGAACATACAGGAGGGTCAAAGGCATGGAAGGAATAGAGTGAATTGGAACGATGTGGTATACCGGGGCGGACGTGTTGTCAATGGATTGAACCAGGGCATGTAAAGCGTCTGGAGTAAACCATGGAAAGTTGTGTGGGGCCTGGATGTGGAAAGGGAGCTGTGGTTTCGGTGCATTACACAAAACAACTAGAAAAAGTGTGAACGAACGTGGCCTTTTTTGTCTGTTTCTGGCGCTGCCTCGGTGTTGGGGTGGGGGAATACTATTTCGTGTGTGGCGGGTGGCGACGGGAAAGGAGGAAGGTAGCAATTATGGATATGTACACCAGTACATATGTATATACGTTGAAATGTATGTATATGTGCGCGTGTGAGCGTTTATGTATATTCATGTGTATGTAGGTGGGTTAGGCCCATTCTTCGTCTATTTCCTTGCGCTACCTCTTTAACCGGAGAGACTTAAGATTATATATATATACAAATTAATGAAAAGCGTTAAAATTTGATAAAGATTACGTTACCATTAACCTGTCAATATGACAGTTGTCGACGGGCAATTCATTCTTAGACTTCGAAACTGGCGGGAAACTAAGGTAAAAGTACACTTACGAAGGAACTCTGTGATAAAAGAAACGAAACCTTTCAAATAAATCTGGAAGGTTTTTGTACAAGGGAGAGTAATGCGAGTACAGAGTTAAAATCTATCAAAAAAAAAAAAAAAAATACGGAAGTAAAGACATTTTTGATGTACGGGTCCTAGAAGTCCAAAAATTCTTCCTTATAATGTACAGCGAGGCAATGGCACATAAAACACAACAAACATGTACCACTCTCTCCCTCTCCGGAAGGAGTTTGAGGATCTGGAGGAGTAATATCAGCGTCAGAGTGAATAGGCTTAGAGGCATGTAATGAACCGAAACCATAGCTCCCTATCTACAGCCAGACCCAACAGAACAGACCTTTTCGCTCTTCATCCCGTCCACTTCATATGCCCTGGTTCAACTAACAGTATGTCGCCCCCACGTATACCGCATCGCTCCAACCCACTATCCCATGCACGCCTTACACTCTCCTGCACGTTCAAACCTCGAACGCTCAAAACTATTTCCACTCCAGTTTGGTCTCGCCGTTGTCTTTTTCCCTTCCACGTCTAACACACACTTTTTTCAACCTCCCCACACTCATTCTCTCCATTTGAACACCCTCTTCAGCTTTCCACTATAATCGTATCATACCTTTCCACTATCTACTCTTTCAACTATACTCACGCCACACATTTCCAAAGCATTCACTCTTTTCCGTACATTTTCATCCATAACTCACGCCTTTCATCCATACAACTCCAAAACTACGTCAGTTTCAAACGAACACTATTTTGCCCTCCCAGATAACGAACTCTCTTTCCAAACATTTCTCAGTGCGTCCAGGACCTTCACCTCCTCATCTATCCTATGATTCAACTTCAGCTTCCATGGTTCCATTCGCCGCCAAGTCCACTCAATTCACTTCCTCCAAGCTTTTTCCATTCAAACTTACTAGCAAAGTAGCCTGTGTCTTTGCACTACTGAATCAAATACTGGTTTTTATTCATACTTACTCTCAACTTTCTCCTTTCGGACACACCCAAACTCACAATCCAGCCTCTACACCGCGTCACACTTGAATTTGCCACAAGCGACCTATCATCAGCTTATCCCAGCCTCGTATTCACAAACCTCAATTCACATATCCCCCTAAACCCCGACATATACAACACTAATATAACACAAACGCCCAAATAACCCGACAGGCACAAACAACAGACCTTCCAACTCTGTGAAACTCTAATCCACCAGACATACATCCACGAGAGACTGAACTTGCCAGAGAAACACATCACAATCTACCGTCTACACTACATATGTCTTTAAAACTGTTATCGAGGCCCCTCATGCCCACGATGAAGATGAGGGACAAGATAATTGGGAGATAAGTTTGAATGGAGAAAAACGAAGTGAAGAGTTTTAGATATCTGGAAGTGAATTTAGCAGCGGATGGAACCATGGAAGCGAGTCACAGGGTGGGGAAGGGAGTGAAGGTTCTGGGAGCGTTGAAGAATGTGTGGAAGGCGAGAGTTATCTCGGAGTGCAAAAATGGGATGTTTGAAGGAATAGTGGAATGATATATGGCTGCGAGGCGTGGGCAATAGATAAGGTTGTGCGGAGGAGGGTAGATGTGTTGGAAATGAAATGTTTGAGGACTATGTGGTGCGAGGTGGTTTGACCGAGTAAGTAATGAAAGGGTAAGAGATGTGTGGTAATAAAAACAGTGTGGGCGAGAGAGCAGAAGAGGGTATATTCAAATGGTTTGGTCACGTGGAAAGAACGAGTGAGGAAAGATTGACAGAGGATATACGTGTCAGAGGTGGAGGAAACGAGAAGAGGGAGACCATATTGGAGGTGAAAAAGATTTTGAGCGATCTGGGTCTGAACATATAGGAGGGTGAAGGGCACGCAAGGAATAGAGGGAATTGGAACGATGTGGTATACCGGGATCAACGTGCTGTCAATCGATTGAGCCAGGTCATGTGAAGCGTCTGACGTAAACCATGGAAAGTTTTGTGGGACCTGGATGTGGAAAGGAAGCTGTGGTTTTGGTGCATTACACATGACAGTGTGAACGAATGTGGACTATATATCATACAGAAATAGAAACAGGCAAAGAAAAAGCAGGCAAAGTCTGGTTGCAGGTCAACATCTACATTCAACCGAGCATGAAATTTCCTGGGAGGGCATTCAACACCCATGTACCCAGTTCCCACACCTCCACCTGGGACTCGTCCTTCGAATTGAGATGGGAAATCCCGAAGGAGGGATCATCCTACCATGGTATATGTTCAGGTGAGGAGGTTGAACTGTTCAAATCATTCCATGTTCGAAAAACGTCAAAGGAAAAGTAGTTTTACCTCACTATGTAAAGTATTTGTTCACGGATCGGAGTAAAAATCAATACAAGCGAAATAAGAGGCTTAGATCAAGTTTGTTGAATACTATGATAATCTTACCAACACCAAATCATACATAGACCAGCACCAAACCACTTATCTAAGCTAGATAAGTATACATCCAAATTACACCAATCATTATTTTTTTCTTCTCGTTAAGTTAATGAAACATACCACAATGAATCTTTTGTTAAGATAATCTCTCTCTCTCTAGATCAATACCCCTCAGGGATAATATTCATTAGCGGTCTCCACCATAAGCAGCTAGGCAGTGGAGCGGTTGCTTTACACTCAGCCACTCTAATTGAAAGGGTTAGATTGAAAAGTGATTTGACACGTGACCGCTTCTCACTCCACCCAGAGCCATGAATACCCGATCCGCCCTGTATCTTGCCAACAGCAAGTCTGTTAACATTAAGAAGGAAAGGAGCATGGATTCAAAGCACCGATCACCCAGTGTGCTTTTATTTGTATGAAGCTAATGCGCAACACCAGAGGATCTTAACGTTTTTATAAATGTAGACCAGTTAAGAGATATTCTTTGCCTGTGGACCATCTTCAGCATAGATCAGATCAAGAAAAGCAAACCAAATCCTTAGTAGAATTAATACATATAGTAAAATTTATCTTATGTTTTATCTTACTTTGAACCACAGGTTACGACTCCATGCATTACACATATGAAAGTGAACAGGTATATAAACGTAGGGACATAAAATGTTACTTAGTGAAGCACATATAACGATTATCTGACGTCTTGTACACACAGGCTTGCTCCAAGTCACACACAAGTGAAAAAAAAAAATAAATATATATATAGATAGATAGATAGATAAAATCCTTTAAAACACCAGTACCCAATGGCAAGATGTCTCTCTGCTTGTATACCCCTTATCAAACTTACTACTTGAGGAAAGTACTTTGTATTCGCGCTTGGAAATGATGCAGGCTCCCGTCCCACCCAGTAATGACTCGGTCTTGAGCTCACTAATCACTTCAAGAAGATATTTCCAGTCACAAATGATGGATGACGTCTCGCCTTAAGGCGTTCCTAGAGAAGAGCGACAATTTGCCTACATTTTATGAAGAATGCTTTCCCAGCTGACGCAGTCATTGGTAGGTAAATTCACCTTGTCTGAACTTCTACATAAAAAAAAAATGTTATAATACAGAACTAGAGAACGCAATGAAGTCCCTATTGCAAGAGTCATCAATGATAAACCTGTCTACCCCAAGACCCATCACCTTCCTCACATTTTCCATTAACTTCTGCGTATTTGAAGTAACCAGTCCTTTGATGGCTGGTAAATTTGCATTTCAAACTCAAATACTGGACTTCCAGCCTAACATATGATTAATGATTTTCAGTACATGAAGATTCCGTTTTCATTTTTCTAGCTAAACCACACGTTCCTTTTCAACATTTTGGTTATAACATATGACTATTCATACACATATATGATTATTCATACATACATGATTATGTATGCATTATATGTGTACGATATCAGCAGAAAATTTAGATTTCGTCAATACACTTGAGAACAGAGAATATTGTGTTTATAACAATTCAGAAATTTCCTCAGCCATCTGGGATTACGGATATCAACAAGAGACGTGGCAGAACAGCTGATTTTGCGATTACCATTTGTACGTTACGGTGAGAGTTTTACACTGTGTTGCCCCCATCTCTCTATTTTAGTAACATTTCTTTACTACTACTATACACAACAGCCTGAGCTGGGTACGCATCTATCGGCCAGAATCAAGAGAAGGATGAGGACCCAAGATGGTCGAGGGCCGGCTGCCACGCCCAGAATGTGAACCCATGCGATTTCGATCCAGGCTGTCTACCCGTGCTGACAATCAAACCAGGGAAGCCCCTGATGAATCTTTTGTGTATCAGCATAGCGTAATGTCTGCGCAAAGACAATCCGTTCACGTGATGGAGATTGAAACTCCTTAAAATTGAACTCCAGCTATAAAGAATGAATTTTTCTTGTGTGTGTGTGTGTGTGTGTGTGTGTGTGTGTGTTAGTGGAGACGAAACGGGCAAGTGACTGCCCTAATCAGGGCCATCTCATATATACATACACAAAGTGCCTGAGGATTGGCGGAATGCATGTATGGTGCCATTGTATAAAGGCAAATGGGATAAAGGAGAGTGTTCAAATTACAGAGGTATAAGTTTGTTGAGTATTCCTGGGAAATTATATGGAAGGGTATTGATTGAGAGGGCGAAGGCATGTACAGAGCATCAGATTGGGGAAGAGCAGTGTGGTTTCAGAAGTGGTAGAGGATGTGTGGATCAGGTGTTTGCTTTGAAGATTGTATGCGAGAAATAGAAAATCAGATTTGTATGTAGCATTTATGCATCTGGAGAAGGCATATATGATGAGTTAATAGAGATGCTCTGTGGAAGGTATTAAGGTTATATGGTGTGGGAGCTAAGTTACCACAAGCACTGAAAAGTTTTTATCAAGTATGCAAGGCATGTGTACGAGTAGGAAGAGGGGAAAGAGATTGGTTCCCGTTGAATGTTGGTTTGCTTTAATTATGGATGGGGTTGTTTGGGAGGTGAATGCAAGAGTTTTGGAGAGAGGGGCAAGTATGCAGTCTCTTGTGGATGAGAGGGCTTGGGAAGAGTCAGTTGTTCGTTGACGATACAGAGCTGGTGGCCGATTCGGGTGAGAAATTGCAGAAGCTGGTGACAGTTTGGTAAAGTGTGTGAAAGAAGAAAGGCGAGAGCAAATTTGAATAAGAGCAAGGTTATTAGGTTCAGTAGGGTTGAGGGACAAGTCAATTGGAAGGCAAGTTTGAATGGAGAAAAACTGGAGGAAAGGAAGTGCTTTAGATATCGGCGAGTGGATTTGGCAGCGGACGGAAACATGGAAGCGGAAGTCACAGGGTGGGGGCGAAGGTTCTGGGAGCGTTGAAGAATGAGTGGGAGGCGAGAATGTTATCTCAGAGCAAAAATGGATACTTTTAAAGGATAGTGGTTCCAACAATGTTATATGGTTGTGAGGCATGGGCTATAGATAGAGTTAAGCGGAGGAGGGTGGATGTGTTGGAAATGAGATGTTTGAGGACAATATGTGGTGCGAGGTGATTTGATCGAGTAAATAATGAAAGAGTAAGAGATGTGTGGTAATAAAAAGTGTGTGGTTGAGAGAGCAGAAGAGGGTGTATTGAAATAGTATGGTCACATTGAGAGAATGAGGGAGGAACGACTGACAGAGAATATACGTGTCAGAGGTGGAGGGAACGAGAAGTGGGAGACCAAATTGGAGGTGGAAGGATGGAGCGAACAAGATTTTGAGCGATCGGGGCCTGAATGTACAGGAGGGTGAAAGGCGTGCAAGGAATAGAATGAATTGGAACGGTATGGTATACCGGGGTCGACGTGATGTCAATGGATTGAACGAAGGCATGTGAAGCGTCTGGGGTAAACCATGGAGAGTTTTGTGGGCCACGGATGTGGAAAGGGAGGTGTGGTTTCGGTACATTACACCTGACAGCTAGAGAAAGTGAACGAATGTGGCCTTTGTTGTCTTTTCCTAGAGCTACCTCGCACGCGTACGGGGGCGAGGGGGTGGGGTGCCATTCATGTGTAGCGGGATGGCAATGGGAATGGATGAATGCAGCAAGTATGAATATGTACATGTGTATACAAGTATATGTGCATGAGTGGGCGTTTATGTAAGTACATATGGGTGGTTTGGGACATCTTTCGTCTGTCTCCTTGCGCTACCTCTCTAACGCGGGAGACAGTGACTAAGTACAATAATATATATATATATATATATATATATGAGCCTAAGACGGGTACCCAGTTTATCGACCACACCCTTGTTGAGTTGATAATGGACAAACTGTCGCAAATAGGATTCGAACCTATGCACTCGAACATTAGGAGACCCGTGAACGCGTCATTAACATTACCCCCTACACCACGGAGCTACACAGAACCTGTTGCAATGTACGGTTCACACTGGCCTTGTTTGTCAACAATAGGAAAACAACAGATAAACAAAAATAGTTTTTGATGAACGTGTGAACTCTATGTTCCAGTAATTTGAGCACATGACGTTCCCATCATTATCAATATTGCTTGTTTTTCTGTTGATGTGCGCAATATGAAATATATGATTTTAGTGTTATTGTTTACCACAGGTTCAAAGCACCAGCACCAATGTATAATTGTCATATATAAAACCTGGTGCTTTTTATGTACCTTGAATCATTTCCGTCACAATCTTTTACATAGAATATTCACTTTCACAATTTCTTGTCTTATATTCTCTCTAAACCAAAATGTTTGACTGTACATTACGTCACACGTTTCCCTTGTCGCTTTGTATCAACATCTTTTCCCTACATACTTGACGTCATGCCGCAACAGACAGCTAGAAGATGCCTCTCTGCTATTCTCTGGACTACCAACCACACTACCGAAAATTGTGTGTAATGAACCATAGCTCACTCGTGTATGTTCCACTGCATCCATTCTGGTGCAGTACAAAAATGCCACAGAGTTGCATAATGTATACTTCCAGAAATATAACTGTACTGTATGGTAATAATCACAGTGTATGTTCCGTTACTGTACCAAGTCTCCTTTAACTCAAGAAAGAAGCTTTGAATGCACTGTTGTAACACCTAACACTGCAATGCAGCCATGGGGATTTCATTGTCTTGATATAGTCACATCAAACTAGTTTTAGTTAACTGCCATTGGTTCATCTTACTTATTATAGCATTATTCACCCCCATCTAACGTCATTGCAGCTACTTTCAAAACCATCACTTGTACGTTACTATCATAACTTTTGACATTGTAGAATCAATAGTTTTGTTTCAGTAACCACTCACACGCAGTCACGGTCGCATGAAGAATCATGAGAGGTGTTTTAGACGCCAGCACCAGCCTATCATTCGTTAAGTAGCCTACACCACGAGGCCAACTTGATATCGCTACAAAACGTCGCTCATGGGCGACATTACAGCAGTCATGACTAACTGGAGGATGGGGAAACCATAATTTGCTAGTTGTGTACACAATAAGGACAGTGAAGTTAATAACGTTGGAAGTGGTTATTCATGGTCCTATATGCTCAACTCGGTCTTAATCTTTAGTTATAAGAACAGACTTCCTTTTTCAAGACGTTAAGTATGGTCAATACACTACTTCAGGTAACAAAGCCTATTACAGGTCTGGGACGCTGCCTTAATGCACCTGGTGGATGCCTCAGAGGAAAAGAAAAAGACGTTATGAAAGCCTTTCTCCATCGAGCCAGTAGGGCTTATGACAACAAAACCCAAGACCTAAAGCAGCTTTAGTCAACAACGGCTTCATTTCAAAGGCAGACAAGCAGATCCACCTCTTCTTGTACATTATAATTATGACAAAACCATCGCCAGATGTCGTCGCCTAATGAAAACAGACTAAGAAATAATTCGAAGAACCATTAAGAACGCCGAGCGCACACAACCCAACCACCAACTCACTTGGAGTCTTCAAAATAAAATACGAACGGTATTTCATCGTAGCCAACTTCATCCGGAGCTCGAAATGCCTTCCAAACCTTCCACGTTACTTACCAAGACTTCACCTGCAATGATGGAGGCGATACGATTCCTTAAAAGCATTATATATATATATACATAAAGTTAAAGCCTACATTATCCCCAGACTTATACCTGTGTATTCCCGACATGGTGTGCGCGCGCACCCAGCACACATACAAAACCACTGCAGGATCAACGCAGCGAGACTAAAGGTGATAGATAAGAATTATAGAAATACTCAAGAAATATCAGACATCAAACGTCTCCAACTCATACTTTCTTTTTCGTGATTTCTGGCGCGCAACATCGAATCTCCAAACCATCACACAGGGCTGTACGCACCACCTCTTCAGCAGAGACTCAGAAATCATGGCATACATAAACAGAGTGATATTTCTTTTGAACGAATCCAACTCGCCGTGTTCCTATTACTACCATCTGCCGACCTCACAGCCAATTCTAGTCTTCTTCCATGAAAACCTGCTCATATTCTCAACTAACATGCAATCGAGGAAGATCTCAGAGGAAGAGGACTGTTCCTACAAAGACTTCAATAGGTTCGCTCCAGCACTGGAAAGTCCACACAGCAACTGACATATCTAGGCTGTTTAACTCAAGACGAATAGACAAACTATCCGCTACCTATATATATATATATATATATATATTTCTTTTGAACGAATCCAACTCGCCGTGTTCCTATTACTACCATCTGCCGACCTCACAGCCAATTCTAGTCTTCTTCCATGAAAACCTGCTCATATTCTCAACTAACATGCAATCGAGGAAGATCTCAGAGGAAGAGGACTGTTCCTACAAAAAAAAAAAAATATATATATATATATATATATATATATATATATATATTTTTTTTTTTTCTTTCTTTCAAACTATTCGCCATTTCCCGCATTAGCGAGGTAGCGTTAAGAACAGAGGACTGGGCCTTTGAGGGAATACCCTCACCTGGCCCAATTCTCTATTCCTTCTTTTGGAAAATTAAAAAAAAAAAAAGTACAAATATATATAAGAGCCTAATCATGTGCATGGAACATCTATATCTTTTATTCTATTATACTTTGTCGCCGTCTCCCGCGTTAGCGAGGAAGCGCAAGGAAACAGACGAAAGAAGGGCCCAACCCACCCACATATACATACACGCCCACGCACGCACATATACATACCTATATATTTCAACGTATACGTATATAGACAGACATACATATGTACACGTACAAATGATACTTCTTGCTTTCATCCGTTCCCGTCGCCACCCAGCCACATGTGAAATGGCAGAAAACACATCACACAATCCTCACACCGACTCCAAGCTCATACTTTCATCTGACACCCGTCATACGAGAGCATCACAAAGTCATCACATATATCTAGAAGCAAAGATCTCTAGTCCTTCTGTCTCAAGGACTTCAACGTGTGTCATCACGGTCCTAGGTATCTCCAGAGCATATGTGGCTCAAGTCTTTGCTTTCCAAATAGCCGATTCCTTTGTTTTTTCTGCTTCTCTTTGTTCTGCAACGCACACCTTTTCTCATCATCCTCCAACTGATTTTTAGTCTTCATATTCTGTCCCCATTCAGTCTTACACATTATTCCACACTACATCAACTCTTCTCATTTATCGATTTTTCTTTTCTTTCATAGCAGACACCTGTGCATAAAAAGAAACCTATTCCTTCCCATGTCTCCAAATATTCGTAAACTTCCTAACTAACCTAGCCACGAAGGTAGTCTGGTTTAGGTATAGAGTGGGTAGGTAGTCTGGTTTAGGTATACATATCATGTGCTCCATATCCGGCCAAATGGTGAAACTTTATAAAAATTTCTCTCCATACTCAACTTTAAGGACCTTCCACCAGTTTTACTGCGAAACTGAAAATATGTTTTTCCTAGATTACCTGATCTACAGACTCTACAACACATTTAAAGTTGAGCATTTAGAAAAAAAGTCCACTAATGTTAGTTCAAATATTCATTAATATTCCACACAACATAATCAGTAATTCTATCAATATTATCAATACTCCATACGATATAACGTACTTGCAGTCAAAAAGAGAGATTATCCACACCGGATCCAAGTTAAAGCATCCTAGATCTTTCACTGATAACTCAATGAGACTGTAGCTTTGATCAATACCAATAGAGGATATTCAAATCAAAAAGTGACCCAAAATGTCTGTGGGCTACGTTTGCAGAGCACTTTCCAGAAGCTGTAATATGGTATACTTAGGAAAGTCTGGTAAAAATGAAGTAGCTACCGAAATAAATATTGTGCAAGAACAGAAGAGGTTTCCTGTCCCTTGTTTATTTAAGTTAGTAATAATGACGATTATACTGACCGGATCAGTTAAACGAATATAGTGCAATAAACGCCCACTTTCATTGAATACAATGGCCTCCCTGACACCAGGACTCGAACAGTTACAATTTGTGTGGGCGGTATAGAGCCTTTGTGGTCAGCGTTAGCTCCCACACTAATGATAGTAGTTAGAACCCTTTTGTTAAAAAGGGCATTCTATATCTTATCCCTGGGGATAGGGGGGAAAGAACACTTCCCACAAATCCCCTGCGTGTCGTAGAAGGCGACTAAAAGGGAAGGAGGGAGCGGGGGGAGGAGAAGAAATCCTCCCCTCTCGGTTTTCAATTTTCCAAAAGAAGGAAGAGAGAAGGGGGCAAAGTGAGGATATTCCCTCAAAGGTTCGGTTTTCTGTTCACGTTACTTTGCTAAGGCGGAAAATGGCGAATAGTATATATATATAATCATGCAATGTGAACAGGTAATGAAAATCACTATACCCTGAGAATCGAACCCTGAACCATCTGTGTAGCAGTCTGGTACCCTTTGTACTTTATAGTTTGGTAATGATTAAACTGCGTTTTTTAAAACTGTCAAGTTATTTTCAAGAGATATTCCGAAATTCAAATGAATTTCCTTTCCTCATCAAGCGAAATTTTTCAATCCACCATCTGCCGCAACTAAACTCTTATTTTGAAGCTTTTTAGTTCATTTCTCCGTGCTTCTGAAGCCAGACGACAAACGCCTTACTGACAAAGCAAAAAGTTGGTACAAGTGAAAAGACTCAATTTAGTAACCAGATCAAGTGCTGTGATACCAGGCGACGAAGGCCTAACTGACAGGGTGAAGAACTTGGCCCAAGTGAATGCACGACTCCTCATTCAGCAACCCGACTGAATTCTCTGAAACCAGACAAGGGAGAATGTCTGCTTCGTGCAACATCCCCCTGATAACAAGGAAATACCTCAGTAACATACCTGGGGTTCGTATATCCAGAGAGGCGTCTCGTTTGACATGCACAGTTCCCCGCCGAAGACGATGAGTTTGTCTCGGGCCTTCACCATAGAGTGCTGCTGCAGGGATGGTGGCCGCGACCCGCTGTCGTCCCGCACTTCCCTCCACGTCCGCGTCACTGCACAGAAAATGGGCAAGCAAACGGGTTAATTCCACTGTAGAAAATGGGCAAGCAAATGGGTTAATTCCACTGTAGAAAATGGGCAAGCAAACGGGTTAATTCCACTGTAGAAAATGGGCAAGTAAATTCCACTGGGGAGACCATAGTCTTCAGAAAAATTGGGTGGAAGATTCGTAAGTAGGTACGGAATCATTTAAAACCAGTTTTAGAATCGAACTTGTACCGTCCACTGGTCCACGGATGATGGCTGTGGTAGTAGTGAAGGATGATTTGTGGATATGCAAGTAGATTAGTGTAACCATGTGGTAGTCAGGGTGAATTACATAATTTGACAAGCTTTTTTTTTTGCTCATGAGAAAACAAAAAGGCTAATACAGGAGGAGGGTTATCAAAAAACAGGATGAATTATGTTTTGCAAAGGAGAAAAAAAAAACTACTATAGGAAGAGGGTTATTAAAAATAGGATGAATTACATTTTTATGACCTTTTTTGCAAAGGAGAAATCAAAAGAACAATGGTAAACAATGGTTAAGTTATATATAATGTAAAGCTGGCATAAAAAGCTTACCCCTTCCCTACACTTTAGTAACCTCTACCCGCTGATCCCCTACCTCCAACAAATATAGCGCTGACAAAACACAAATGGAAATAACCGGATAAGCACGAAACCGACGTCCCATCTCGGGCTTAAACCCAACCCAGCAGGACATACACCCACCAAACACTACACTCCCCAGACAAACACGAGTTACATCCTCCCGCTTACCGTCTGGATGGACATCACCCATCCTTACATCATAAACACAGTTCCATCATATTCCAAGACCTTCCATGTCTACGATGCAACTGCCATAAAATAAGACATCGAACACTTGTGTAACTGTCCTGCACTCTGTGCACACAGACGATGAACACATCACAACACTGCCCAACCCGAGGTCCCGATCGGTGGACGTAATCAGCTTCCTGAGATCTGCTGGACCCATACAAGGATAGAAGGGACCCCTGGCTTCAGGAAGCAAGTACAATGAGATGGTCTTAAGGCAATTCGTTGCTCGCGCCGTCTTGGCCAACATAAAATCAAAATCAGAATTTGTGCTGATGACCTACCAAAGGCAACAAGATCATACGTTAACTAGAACCTGGCGATAGAAATGCTTGTGACACCTCGCGGATGCTCGAGTATTTTGGGCAAGATAGCGAATAGAAAAAAGTACAATCAAAGTATGCACGCGCCAAGTACCAAAAATGGGGAGGTAATCTTGAAAAATCTTGGTGGAATTACGGAACTATCGTGGAAGAACCACATTGTAAAGGAGCTCTTTGTACAGAAAAAAAAAAAAAAAAAAATACTGACGAGCATATTTGAGAATCGGGAAGAAAAATGTGCATTACTGACAAATACAAGAATAGCAATCCGGTCCATGAACGGCCATGTATTTACTAAATTTGTAATACACATGTGGGACAAACTCGAATATAGCGATATTCTGTGGATCACATACTCAAATAAGCAAACCGATATAATCGACAGAAGACAAAAAAGAAATAATAAGTGCAACTAAAATAGTGCCGAAAGAAAGCGAGGGTTTTAAGGTAAGGTTGGAAAACACTGCAACTATACCTTCCTTACAATACAAAAAAAGGGTTAAAGATGTGATTCTATCATAACTTACAAGAATCTGTGATGCTATTCCACTTCCAATGTCGTACGGCTTTAGGATAAACAGGCTTGAAAGGTGTAATTACAACACGGTAGATGTATACACCAATGCTACACAATACGTTCTGATCCCCCACCGGATAACACTCCAACAGGACACTTCACGCCACGTCATCTGTATCCCAATACGCTCAAGACGCGCAACTGACAACATACAGCGCAGTGACGGCTTTCACACTGATAGGGGGCAGCACTCGCGCCCACACACTCGCGCCAGATGAAGGCAGTAATTTTTCACCTACTTGCGTTCGCACATACATACACAAACACCATAGTTGCTCTGTCCATTCATAAGGGGGTCGGCCTTGGGGGGAGGTGGTCATCCTCCGAGAACGCTGCGCCATGGGGTTGAGTCGGCGGACCTCCGATTAAACTATCTATTCTGTGTACATGTCGTGATGGAAGCCTATCCCTGGTCTGTCCTATCTTCTCGCATTCTTGGGTAAAATGCAACCGTGGATACTGTGCTGACTGGGTGGTATTTGCCGCCACGTCGGACCAACAACCACAAGTCTTTTCTTTCCATTATTTCTTATAATTATCAATCTTTATTATTATATCAAAATTATTCTTTTTTACAGAATAAGTATTTAGGAATGATGACCTCAGTCATACTTAACATAGGGTTGTAGGCCTAATGACCTTCCTCATAGGTCAATGGCCGTAAAACCCAACAAACGAACGGTGCTTTAGATATACAACTTCTTGAAAGTTGGAGCGAACATAACAAGGGAATATAAGTGGAATCTCTGAAAGGAAACAGCAAGAAGGTATGTCACGAAATACAATCTTAGCAAAAGAAGAAATTACAGTTGGAATTCGTTAAGTAAGAAAGTATCGTATCCAAGGAATTCAAATAGATTCTAAACCCTTTGGTACATATTTGGAACCACGAATAAGTAATCAAATGCACTCACATAAACACACACACACACACACACACACACACACACACACAAGCTAGGGAGTGGTTCAGAGATGGGATAACACAAGTGTAAAACTATCTCGCTGTAAAACACTAATAGTAATCACAAACACACGCAGGCTCCTGCAAAGTCGTGGTTAAGCGTTGGTGACTATGATTCACACACGGACCCGCCTCAGCAGGATTCCTGGGTGAGAAAGTCGATTCACAGCCAACTCAGTCGTTTATATTAGTAACTGGTCGATAGATAGGTACAAGGCTTCTCTTGGGGTGAGGATAAATGTATAAACATACGAGTACAGACATGGTATACATGGTTAAGAGACGGGGCAATACATGTAAAATTCTCTCCACCTAAATCACAAAAGAAATAATCACAAGGATTTGACTGCGACGTGAGTCTGTTTGCTGGTGATGTCATGGTCAAGAGGGAAGTGAAAATCGAAAAGGATCCCATCAACATCAAATGGTGTAGTGGTTATCACTGCTGACCATGAAGCATTCTCGAGCGAAAAGGGGACGAGCACATAGGTGCTAATCTTAGCTACGGCAGTTGGTCCACACGTTACTGACCAGCTAAAAGCTACAGAGTCCGTCATTTCAGGACAGGAGGAATGCGTCACCCTGACCTGGGTGAGACGAATCAGACGAGCGCAACCTGACCTCAACGCCACACCGGGACAATAACGGTCCCGCCTGGTCCAACTTCGTGTATTTAGTGATGGATTGTTTATATTCCTATTTATTTCTATTTAATCATTACACTTAATCGCCATCTTCCGCGTTAGCGAGGTAGCGCAAGGAAAGAGACGAGGGATGATGGCCCAACCCATTCACATACACATATATGCATAAACGCCCTCACACGCACATATACAGACCTATACATTTCAACGTATACACACACATACATACACAGGCATATACATATATACACATGTACATATTCATACTTGCTGCCTTCATCCATTCTCGTCGCCACCCCGCCACACA